>NW_026780718.1:0-27638 GCF_030144855.1 Hypanus sabinus | reverse complement strand
CCTCTCCCACTCTCTCACACACACTCAGAGATCCCTACCCCCTCTCCCACTCTCTCACACACACACTCAGAGATCCCTACCCCCTGTCCCACTCTCTCACACACACTCAGAGATCCCTACCCCTCTCCCTCTCTCTCTCAGACAGAGATCCCTACCCCACTCTCCCACTCTCTCACTGACACTCAGAGATCCCTACCCCCCTCTCCCACTCTCACACACACACTCAGAGATCCCTACCCCCTCTCTCTCTCTCACAAACACACTCAGAGATCCCTACCCCCTCTCCCACTCTCTCACACACACACACTCAGAGATCCCTACCCCCTCTCTCTCTCTCACAAACACACTCAGAGATCCCTACCCCCTCTCCCACTCTCTCACACACACACACTCAGAGATCCCTACCCCCTCTCCCACTCTCTCACACAAACACACTCAGAGATCCCTACCCCCTCTCCCACTCTCTCACACACACACACTCAGAGACCCCTATCCCCTCTCCCACTCTCTCACACACACTCAGAGATCCCTACCCCCTCTCCCACTCTCTCACACACACTCAGAGATCCCTACCCCCTCTCCCACTCTCGCACACACACACTCAGTGATCCCTACTCCCTCTCCCACTCTCTCACACTCACACACTCAGAGATCCCTACACCCCTCTCCCACTCTCACACACTCACACACTCAGAGATCCCTACACCCCTCTCCCACTCTCACACACACACACACTCAGAGATCCCTACCCCCTCTCCCACTCTCTCACACACACTCAGAGATCCCTACCCCCTCTCCCACTCTCTCACACGCACACTCAGAGATCCCTACCCTCCTCTCCCACTCTCTCACACACTCAGAGATCCCTACCCCCCTCTCCCACTCTCTCACACTCAGAGATCCCTACCCCCTCTCCCACTCTCTCACACACTCAGAGATCCCTACCCCCCTCTCCCACTCTCACACACTCAGAGATCCCTACCCCCCTCTCCCACTCTCTCACACACTCAGAGATCCCTATCCCCTCCCACTCTCTCACACACTCACTCAGAGATCCCTACCCCCTCTCCCACTCTCTCACACACTCAGAGATCCCTATCCCCTCCCACTCTCTCACACACACACTCAGAGACCCCTACCCCCTCTCTCTCCCACTCTCACACACACACACTCAGAGATCCCTACCCCCTCTCCCACTCTCTCACACACACACTCAGAGATCCCTACCCCCTCTCCCACTCTCTCACACACACTCAGAGATCCCTACCCCCCTCTCCCACTCTCTCACACACACACTCAGAGATCCCTACCCCCCTCTCCCACTCTCTCACACACACTCAGAGATCCCTACCCCCCTCTCCCACTCTCTCACACACACTCAGGGATCCCTACCCCCCCTCACTCACACTCAGAGATCCCTAACACCTCTCTCTCCCTCTCTCACACACTCAGAGATCCCTACCCCCTCTCTCTCCCACTCACACACACTCAGAGATCCCTACCCCCTCTCCCACTCACACACACTCAGAGATCCCTACCCCCCTCTCTCAGACACACTCAGAGATCCCTACCCCCTCTCCCACTCTCACACACTCAGAGATCCCTACCCCCTCTCCCACTCACACACACTCAGAGATCCCTACCCCCTCTCCCACTCACACACACTCAGAGATCCCTACCCCCCTCTCCCACTCTCTCTCAGACACTCAGAGATCCCAACCCCCTCTCCCACTCTCTCACGCACACTCAGAGATCCCTACCCCCCCTCTCTCTCTCACACGCACACTCAGAGATCCCTACCCCCTCTCTCTCTCTCACACACACACTCAGAGATCCCTACCCCCTCTCCCACTCTCTCACACACACACTCAGAGATCCCTACCCCCTCTCCCACTCTCTCACACACTCAGAGATCCCTATCCCCTCCCACTCTCTCACACACACACTCAGAGACCCCTACCCCCTCTCTCTCCCACTCTCACACACACACACTCAGAGATCCCTACCCCCTCTCCCACTCTCTCACACACACTCAGAGATCCCTACCCCCCTCTCCCACTCTCTCACACACTCAGAGATCCCTACCCCCCTCTCCCACTCTCTCACACACACTCAGAGATCCCTACCCCCCTCTCCCACTCTCTCACACACACTCAGGGATCCCTACCCCCCCTCACTCACACTCAGAGATCCCTAACACCTCTCTCTCCCTCTCTCACACACTCAGAGATCCCTACCCCCTCTCTCTCCCACTCACACACACTCAGAGATCCCTACCCCCTCTCCCACTCACACACACTCAGAGATCCCAACCCCCCTCTCTCAGACACACTCAGAGATCCCTACCCCCTCTCCCACTCTCACACACTCAGAGATCCCTACCCCCTCTCCCACTCACACACACTCAGAGATCCCTACCCCCTCTCCCACTCACACACACTCAGAGATCCCTACCCCCCTCTCCCACTCTCTCTCAGACACTCAGAGATCCCAACCCCCTCTCCCACTCTCTCACGCACACTCAGAGATCCCTACCCCCTCTCCCACTCTCTCACACACACTCAGAGATCCCTACCCCCTCTCTCTCTCACACACACACTCAGAGATCCCTACCCCCTCTCCCACTCTCTCACACACACTCAGAGATCCCTACTCCCTCTCCCACTCTCTCACACACACACTCAGAGATCCCTACCCCTCTCCCTCTCTCTCTCAGACACTCAGAGATCCCTACCCCCTCTCCCACTCACACACACACACTCAGAGATCCCTACCTCCTCCCTCTCTCACACACACACTCAGAGATCCCTACCCCCTCTCCCTCTCTCTCACACACACACTCAGAGACCCCTACACCCTCGCTCTCTCTCACACACACTCAGAGATCCCTACCCCCTCTCCCTCTCTCTCAGACACACACTCAGAGATCCCTACCCCCCTCTCCCACTCACACACACTCAGAGATCCCTACCCCCTCTCCCACTCTCACACACACACTCAGAGATCCCTACCCCCTCTCCCACTCTCTCACACACACTCAGAGATCCCTACCCCCTCTCCCACTCTCTCACACTCAGACTCAGAGATCCCTACCCCCTATCCCACTCTCTCTCTCAGACACTCAGAGATCCCTACCCCCTCTCCCACTCTCTCACACACACACTCAGAGATCCCTACCCCCTCTCCCACTCTCTCACACACTCAGAGATCCCTACCCCCTCTCCCACTCTCTCACACACACACTCAGAGATCCCTACCCCCCTCTCCCACTCTCACACACACTCAGAGATCCCTACCCCCCTCTCCCACTCTCTCTCTCAGACACTCAGAGATCCCTACCCCCTCTCTCTCTCTCTCACTCACACACTGAGATCCCTACCCCCTCTCCCACTCTCTCACACACACACTCAGAGATCCCTACCCCCCTCTCCCACTCTCTCTCTCAGACACTCAGAGATCCCTACCCCCTCTCCCACTCTCTCACACACACTCAGAGATCCCTACCCCCCCTCTCTCTCTCACACACACTCAGAGATCCCTACCCCCTCTCCCACTCTCACACACACACTCAGATATCCCTACCCCCTCTCCCACTCTCTCACACAGACTCAGAGATCCCTACCCCCTCTCCCTCTCTCTCACACACACACTCAGAGATCCCTACCCCTCTCCCTCTCTCTCTCAGACACTCAGAGATCCCTACCACCCTCTCCCACTCTCTCACACAGACTCAGAGATCCCTACCCCCTCTCCCTCTCTCTCACACACACACTCAGAGATCCCTACCCACCTCTCCCACTCTCTCACACACACTCAGAGATCCCTACCCCTCTCCCACTCTCACACACACACTCAGAGATCCCTACCCCCCTCTCTCTCTCCCTCAGACACTCAGAGATCCCTACCCCCTCTCCCTCTCTCTCACACACACTCAGAGACCCCTACCCCCCTCTCCCTCTCTCTCACACACACACTCAGAGATCCCTACTCCCCTCTCCCACTCTCTCACACACACACTCAGAGATCCCTACCCCTCTCCCTCTCTCCCTCAGACACTCAGAGATCCCTACCCCCTTCTCTCTCTCTCACACACACACTCAGAGATCCCTACCCCCCTCTCCCACTCTCTCACACACACTCAGAGATCCCTACCCCCTTCTCTCTCTCTCACACACACACTCAGAGATCCCTACCCCCTTCTCTCTCTCTCACACACACACTCAGAGATCCCTACCCCCTCTCCCACTCTCACACACACACACTCAGAGATCCCTACCCCCTCTCCCTCTCTCTCACTCACACACTCAGAGACCCCTACACCCTCGCTCTCTCTCACACACACTCAGAGATCCCTACCCCCTCTCCTACTCTCTCACTCACACACTCAGAGACCCCTACACCCTCGCTCTCTCTCACACACACTCAGAGACCCCTACCCCCTCTCTCTCTCTCTCTCAGACACACTCAGAGATTCCTACCCCCTCTCCCACTCTCTCACACACACTCAGAGATCCCTACCCCCTCTCCCATTCTCTCACACACACTCAGAGACCCCTACCCCCCTCTCCCACTCTCTCACACACACTGAGAGATCCCTACCCCCCTCTCCCACTCTCTCACACACACTCAGAGATCCCTACCCCCCTCTCCCACTCTCTCACACACACTCAGAGATCCCTACCCCCCACTCCCACTCTCTCACACACACTCAGAGATCCCTACCCCCCACTCCCACTCTCTCACACACACTCAGGGATCCCTACCCCCCCTCACTCACACTCAGAGATCCCTAACACCTCTCTCTCCCTCTCTCACACACTCAGAGATCCCTACACCCTCTCTCTCCCACTCACACACACTCCGAGATCCCTACCCCCTCTCCCACTCACACACACTCAGAGATCCCTACCCCCCTCTCTCAGACACACTCAGAGATCCCTACCCCCTCTCCCACTCTCTCACACACTCAGAGATCCCTACCCCCTCTCCCACTCACACACACTCAGAAATCCCTACCCCCTCTCCCACTCTCTCACACACACTCAGAGATCCCTACCCCCCTCTCCCACTCTCTCACACACACACTCAGATATCCCTACCCCCTCTCCCACTCACACACACTCAGAGATCCCTACCCCCTCTCCCACTCTCTCTCAGACACTCAGAGATCCCAACCCCCTCTCCCACTCTCTCACACACACTCAGAGATCCCTACCCCCTCTCTCTCTCTCACACGCACACTCAGAGATCCCTACCCCCTCTCCCACTCTCTCACACACACACTCAGAGATCCCTACTCCCTCTCCCACTCTCTCACACACACACTCAGAGATCCCTACTCCCTCTCCCACTCTCTCACACACACACTCAGAGATCCCTACCCCCTCTCTCTCTCACACACACACACTCAGAGATCCCTACCCCCTCTCCCACTCTCTCTCACACACACTCAGAGATCCCTACCCCCTCTCCCACTCTCACACACACACACTCAGAGATCCCTACCCCCTCTCCCTCTCTCACACACACTCAGAGATCCCTACCCCCTCTGCCACTCTCTCTCAGACACTCAGAGATCCCTACCCCCTCTCCCACTCTCACACACACACACTCAGAGATCCCTACCCCCCTCTCCCTCTCTCACACACACACTCAGAGATCCCTACCCCCTCTCCCTCTCTCTCACACACACACTCAGAGACCCCTACACCCTCGCTCTCTCTCACACACACTCAGAGATCCCTACCCCCTCTCCCTCTCTCTCAGACACACACTCAGAGATCCCTAACCCCTCTCCCACTCTCACACACACACTCAGAGATCCCTACCCCCTCTCCCACTCTCTCACACACTCAGAGATCCCTACCCCCTCTCCCACTCTCTCACACTCACTCAGAGATCCCTACCCCCTCTCCCACTCTCTCTCACACACACTCAGAGACCCCTACCCCCCTCTCCCAGTCTCTCTCTCAGACACTCAGAGATCCCTACCCCCTCTCTCTCTCTCTCACTCACACACTGAGATCCCTACCCCCTCTCCCACTCTCTCACACACACACTCAGAGATCCCTACCCCACTCTCCCACTCTCTCTCTCAGACACTCAGAGATCCCTACCCCCTCTCCCACTCTCTCACACACACACTCAGAGACCCCTACACCCTCTCCCTCTCTCTCACACAGACTCAGAGATCCCAACCCCCTCTCCCTCTCTCTCACACACACACTCAGAGATCCCTACCCCTCTCCCTCTCTCTCTCAGACACTCAGAGATCCCTACCACCCTCTCCCACTCTCTCACACAGACTCAGAGATCCCTACCCCCTCTCCCTCTCTCTCACACACACACTCAGAGATCCCTAACCCTCTCCCTCTCTCTCTCAGACACTCAGAGATCCCTACCCCCCTCTCCCACTCTCTCACACACACTCAGAGATCCCTACCCACCTCTCCCACTCTCTCACACACACTCAGAGATCCCTACCCCTCTCCCACTCTCACACACACACTCAGAGATCCCTACCCCCCTCTCTCTCTCCCTCAGACACTCAGAGATCCCTACCCCCTCTCCCTCTCTCTCACACACACTCAGAGACCCTTACCCCCCTCACACACACTCAGAGATCCCTACTCCCCTCTCCCACTCTCTCACACACACTCAGAGATCCCTACCCCTCTCCCTCTCTCTCTCACACACACTCAGAGATCCCTACTCCCCTCTCCCACTCTCTCACACACACTCAGAGATCCCTACTCCCCTCTCCCACTCTCTCACACACACTCAGAGATCCCTACCCCCCCTCTCTCTCAGACACACTCAGAGATCCCTACCCCCCTCTCTCTCTCTCACACACACTCAGAGATCCCTACCCCCTCTCTATCTCTCTCTCACACACTCAGAGATCCCTACCCCCTCTCCCACTCTCTCACACACACTCAGAGATCCCTACCCCCTCTCCCACTCTCACACACACTCAGAGATCCCTACCCCCTCTCCCACTCTCACACACACTCAGAGATCCCTACCCCCTCTCCCACTCTCTCACACACACTCAGAGATCCCTACCCCCTCTCCCACTCTCACACACACTCAGAGATCCCTACCCCCTCTCCCACTCTCACACACACTCAGAGATCCCTACCCCCTCTCCCACTCTCTCACACACACTCAGAGATCCCTACCCCTCTCTCTCTCTCACACTCACTCAGAGATCCCTACTCCCCTCTCCCACTCTCTCACATACACACTTAGAGATCCCTACCCCCTCTCCCACTCTCTCACACACACTCAGAGATCCCTACCCCTCTCTCTCTCTCACACACACCCAGAGACCCCTACCCCCTCTCTCTCTCTCTCACACACACTCAGAGATCCCTACCCCCCTCTCTCACACACACTCAGAGATCCCTACCCCCTCTCTCTCTCTCTCACACACACTCAGAGATCCCTACCCCCCTCTCCCTCTCTCTCACACACACACTCAGAGATCCCTACCCCCTCTCCCTCTCTCTCTCAGACACTCAGAGATCCCTACCCCCTCTCCCTCTCTCTCACTCACACACTCAGAGACCCCTACACCCTCGCTCTCTCTCTCACACACTCAGAGATCCCTACCCCCTCTCCCTCTCTCTCTCAGACACTCAGATCCCTACCCCCCTCTCCCACTCTCTCACACACACTCAGAGATCCCTACCCCCTCTCTCTCTCTCTCAGACACACTCAGAGATCTCTACCCCCTCTATCTCTCTCTCACACACACTCAGAGACCCCTACCCCCTCTATCTCTCACACACACTCAGAGATCCCTACCCCCCTCTCCCACTCTCTCACACACACTCAGAGATCCCTACCCCCTCTCTCTCTCTCTCAGACACACTCAGAGATCTCTACCCCCTCTATCTCTCTCTCACACACACTCAGAGACCCCTACCCCCTCTCCCACTCTCTCACACACACTCAGAGATCCCTACCCCCTCTCCCACTCTCTCACACACACTCAGAGATCCCTACCCCTGTCCCACTCTCTCACACACACTCTGAGATCCCTACCCCCTCTCTCTCTCACACACACTCAGAGATCCCTACCCCTCTCCCTCACTCTCTCAGACAGAGATCCCTACCCCCCTCTCCCACTCTCTCACTCACACTCAGAGATCCCTACCCCCCTCTCCCACTCTCTCACACACACTCAGAGATCCCTACCCTCTCTCCCACTCTCTCACACTCACACTCAGAGATCCCTACCCCCCTCTCCCACTCTCTCACACACACACTCAGAGATCCCTACCCCCCTCTCCCACTCTCTCACACACACACTCAGAGATCCCTACCCCTCTCTCTCTCACACACACTCAGAGATCCCTACCCCCTCTCTCTCTCTCTCTCCCACACACACACTCAGAGATCCCTACCCCCTCTCCCTCTCTCTCACACACACTCAGAGATCCCTACCCCCCTCTCCCACTCTTTCACACAAACTCAGAGATCCCTACCCCCCTCTCCCACTCTCTCACACACACACTCAGAGATTCCTACCCCTCTCCCACTCTCACACACACACTCAGAGATCCCTATCCCCCTCTCCCACTCTCTCACACACACTCAGAGATCCCTACCCCCTCTCCCACTCTCACTCACACACACTCAGAGATCCCTACCCCCTCTCCCACTCTCTCACACACACTCAGAGATCCCTACCCTCTCTCCCACTCTCTCACACTCACACTCAGAGATCCCTACCCCCCTCTCCCACTCTCTCACACACACACTCAGAGATCCCTACCCCCCTCTCCCACTCTCTCACACACACACTCAGAGATCCCTACCCCCTCTCCCACTCTCTCACACACACACTCAGAGATCCCTACCCCCTCTCCCACTCTCACACACACACACTCAGAGATCCCTACCCCCTCTCTCTCTCACACACACTCAGAGATCCCTACCCCCTCTCCCACTCTCTCACACACACTCAGAGATCCCCTAACCCCTCTCCCACACTCACACACACACACTCAGAGATCCCTACCCCCTCTCCCACTCTCTCACACACACACACACTCAGAGATCCCTACCCCCTCTCCCTCTCTCTCACACACTCAGAGATCCCTACCCCCTCTCCCTCTCTCTCACACACACACTCAGAGACCCCTACACCCTCGCTCTCTCTCACACACACACTCAGATATCCCTACCCCCCCCTCCCACTCTCTCACACACACTCAGAGATCCCTACCCCCTCTCTCTCTCTCTCACACACACACTCAGAGATCCCTACCCCCCTCTCCCACTCTCACACACCCTCAGAGATCCCTACCCCCTCTCTCTCTCACACACACTCAGAGATCCCTACCCCCTCTCTCTCTCTCACACACACTCAGAGATCCCTACCCCTCTCCCTCTCTCTCTCAGACACTCAGAGATCCCTACCCCCCTCTCCCACTCTCTCACACACACTCAGAGATCCCTACCCCCCTCTCCCACTCTCTCACACACACTCAGAGATCCCTACCCCCCTCTCCCACTCTCACACACACACTCAGAGATCCCTACCCCCTCTCCCACTCTCACACACACTCAGAGATCCCTACCCCCTCTCCCACTCTCTCACACACGCACTCAGAGATCCCTACCCCCCTCTCCCACTCTCACACACTCACACTCAGAGATCCCTACCCCCTCTCCCACTCTTTCACACAAACTCAGAGATCCCTACCCCCCTCTCCCACCCTCTCACACACACACTCAGAGATCCCTACCCCCCTCTCCCACTCTCACACACTCACACTCTGAGATCCCTACCCCCTCTCCCACTCTCTCACACTCAGAGATCCCTACCCCCTCTCCCACTCTCTCACACACACACTCAGAGATCCCTACCCCCCTCTCCCACTCTCTCACACATACACTCAGAGATCCCTACCCCCTCTCTCTCACACACACACTCAGAGATCCCTACCCCCTCTCCCACTCTCTCACACACACTCAGAGATCCCTACCCCCTCTCCCACTCTCTCACACACACTCAGAGATCCCTACCCCCCTCTCCCACTCTCTCACACACACTCAGAGATACCTACCCCCTCTCCCACTCTCTCACACTCACACTCAGAGATCCCTACCCCCTCTCCCACTCTCTCACACACACACTCAGAGATCCCTACCCCCCTCTCCCACTCTCTCACACACACTCAGAGATCCCTACCCCCTCTCCCTCTCTCACACACACACTCAGAGATCCCTACCCCCTCTCCCACTCTCTCACACACACTCAGAGATCCCTACCCCCCTCTCCCTCTCTCTCACACACACACTCAGAGATCCCTACCCCCTCTCCCACTCTCTCACACACACACACTCAGAGATCCCTACCCCCTCTCCCTCTCTCTCACACACTCAGAGATCCCTACCCCCCCCCCTCTCACACACACTCAGAGATCCCTACCCCCTCTCCCACACTCTCACACACACACTCAGAGATCCCTACCCCCTCTCCCACTCTCTCACACACACACTCAGAGATCCCTACCCCCTCTCCCTCTCTCTCACACACACACTCAGAGATCCCTACCCCCTCTCCCACTCTCTCACACACACACTCAGAGATCCCTACCCCCTCTCCCTCTCTCTCACACACACACTCAGAGATCCCTACCCCCTCTCCCTCTCTCTCACACAGACTCAGATATCCCTACCCCCTCTCCCACTCTCTCACACACCCTCAGAGATCCCTACCCCCTCTCCCACTCTCACACACACACTCAGAGATCCCTACCCCCTCTCTCTCTCTCTCACACAGACTCAGAGATCCCTACCCCCTCTCCCACTCTCTCACACACCCTCAGAGATCCCTACCCCCTCTCCCACTCTCTCACACACACTCAGAGATCCCTACCCCCTCTCTCTCTCTCTCCCACACACACACTCAGAGATCCCTACCCCCTCTGCCTCTCACACACACTCAGAGATCCCTACCCCCTCTCTCTCTCTCTCTCCCACACACACACTCAGAGATCCCTACCCCCACTCCCACTCTTTCACACAAACTCAGAGATCCCTACCCCCCTCTCCCACTCTCTCACACACACACTCAGAGATCCCTACCCCCCTCTCCCACTCTCACACACACACACTCAGAGATCCCTACACCCTCTCCCACTCACACACACACTCAGAGATCCCTACCCCCTCTCCCACTCACACACACACTCAGAGATCCCTACCACCCACTCCCACTCTCTCACATACACACTCAGAGATCCCTACCCCCTCTCCCACTCACACACACACTCAGAGATCCCTACCCCTTCTCCCACTCTCTCTCACACACTCAGAGATCCCTACCCCCCTCTCCCACTCTCTCACACACACACTCAGAGATCCCTACCCCCTCTCCCACTCACACACACACTCAGAAATCCCTACCCCCTCTCCCACTCTCTCACACACTCAGAGATCCCTACCCCCCTCTCCCACTCTCTCACACACACACTCAGAGATCCCTACCCCCTCTCCCACTCACACACACACTCAGAGATCCCTACCCCCTCTCCCACTCACACACACTCAGAGATCCCTACCCCCCTCTCCCACTCTCTCTCACACACTCAGAGATCCCTACCCCCCTCTCACACCCTCTCACACACTCAGAGATCCCTACCCCCCTCTCCCACTCACACACACTCAGAGATCCCTACCCCCTCTCCCACTCTCTCACACACTCAGAGATCCCTACCCCCCTCTCCCACTCTCTCACACACACTCAGATATCCCTACCGCCCTCTCCCACTCTCTCTCACACACACTCAGAGATCCCTACACCCCTCTCCCACTCTCACACACTCAGAGATCCCTACCCCCTCTCTCTCTCACACACACACTCAGAGATCCCTACCCCCCTCTCCCACTCTCACACACACGCACTCAGAGATCCCTACCCCCTCTCCCACTCTCTCACACACACACTCAGAGATCCCTACCCCCTCTCCCACTCTCTCTCACACACATACTCAGAGATCCCTACCCCCTCTCCCTCTCTCACACACACTCAGAGATCCCTACCCCCTCTCCCTCTCTCACACACACTCAGAGATCCCTACCCCCTCTCCCACTCTCACACACACGCACTCAGAGATCACTATCCCCCTCTCCCACTCTCTCACACACACTCAGAGATCCCTACCCCCCCTCCCACTCTCTCTCACACACATACTCAGAGATCCCTACCCCCTCTCCCTCTCTCACACACACTCAGAGACCCCTACACCCTCGCTCTCTCTCACACACACTCAGAGATCCCTACCCCCTCTCCCTCACACACACACTCAGAGATCCCTACCCCCTCTCCCACTCTCTCTCACACACATACTCAGAGATCCCTACCCCCTCTCCCTCTCTCACACACACTCAGAGACCCCTACACCCTCGCTCTCTCTCACACACACTCAGAGATCCCTACCCCCTCTCCCTCTCTCTCACACACACACTCAGATATCCCTACCCCCCCTCCCACTCTCTCACACACACTCAGAGATCCCTACCCCCTCTCTCTCTCTCTCACACACACACTCAGAGATCCCTACCCCCCTCTCCCACTCTCTCACACACCCTCAGAGATCCCTACCACCTCTCTCTCTCACACACACTCAGAGATCCCTACCCCCCTCTCTCTCTCTCACACACACTCAGAGATCCCTACCCCCCTCTCCCACTCTCTCACGCAGACACTCAGAGATCCCTACCCCCTCTCCCACTCTCCCACACACACACTCAGAGATCCCTACCCCCCTCTCCCACTCTCTCACACACACTCAGAGATCCCTACCCCCTCTCCCACTCTTTCACACACACTCAGAGATCCCTACCCCCTCTATCTCTCTCACACACACACTCAGAGATCCCTACACCCTCTCCCACTCTCACACACACACTCAGAGATCCCTACCCCCCTCTCCCACTCTCTCACACACTCAGAGATCCCTACCCCTCTCCCACTCTCTCACACACACTCAGAGATCCCTACCCCCCTCTCCCACTCTCTCACACACTCAGAGATCCCTACCCCCCTCTCACACCCTCTCACACACTCAGAGATCCCTACCCCCCTCTCCCACTCTCTCACACACTCAGAGATCCCTACCCCCCTCTCCCACTCTCTCACACACACTCAGATATCCCTACCCCCCTCTCCCACTCTCACACACACACACACTCAGAGATCCCTACCCCCTCTCTCTCTCACACACACACACTCAGAGATCCCTACCCCCTCTCTCTCTCTCTCTCAGACACACAGAGATCCCTACCCCCTTCTCCCTCTCTCTCACACAGACTCAGAGACCCCTACACCCTCGCTCTCTCTCTCACACACTCAGAGATCCCTACCCCCTCTCCCACTCTCTCACACACACACTCAGAGACCCCTACCCCCCTCTCCCACTCTCTCACACACACTCAGAGATCCCTACCCCCTCTCCCACTCTCACACACACACACTCAGAGATCCCTACCCCCTCTCCCTCTCTCTCACTCACACACTCAGAGACCCCTACACCCTCGCTCTCTCTCTCACACACTCAGAGATCCCTACCCCCTCTCCCTCTCTCTCACACACACACTCAGAGACCCCTACCCCCTCTCCCACTCTCTCACACACACTCAGAGATCCCTACCCCCTCTCCCACTCTCTCACACACACTCAGAGATCCCTACCCCCCTCTCCCACTCTCTCACACACACTCAGAGATCTCTACCCCCCTCTCCCACTCTCTCACACACACTCAGAGATCCCTACCCCCTCTCCCACTCTCTCACACACACTCAGAGATCTCTACCCCCCTCTCCCACTCTCTCACACACACTCAGAGATCCCTACCCCCTCTCCCACTCTCACACACACTCAGTAACCCCTACCCCCCTCTCTCTCTCTCAGACACACTCAGAGATCCCTACCCCCTCTCTCTCTCTCTCAGACACACTCAGAGATCTCTACCCCCTCTCTCTCTCACACACACTCAGAGATCCCTACCCCTCTCCCTCTCTCTCTCAGACAGAGATCCCTACCCCCCTCTCCCACTCTCTCACTCACACTCAGAGATCCCTACCCCCCTCTCCCACTCTCACACACACACTCAGAGATCCCTACCCCCCTCTCCCACTCTCTCACACACACACTCAGAGATCCCTACCCCCTCTCCCACTCTCTCACACACACACTCAGAGATCCCTACCCCCCTCTCCCACTCTCTCACACACACACTCAGAGATCCCTACCCCCTCTCCCACTCTCTCACACACACACTCAGAGATCCCTACCCCCCTCTCCCACTCTCTCACACACACACTCAGAGATCCCTACCCCCCTCTCCCACTCTCTCACACACACTCAGAGATCCCTACCCCCTCTCCCACTCTCTCACACACACACTCAGAGATCCCTACCCTCTCTCCCACTCTCTCACACTCACACTCAGAGATCCCTACCCCCCTCTCCCACTCTCTCACACACACTCTCAGAGATCCCTACCCCCCCCCTACCCCCCTCTCCCACTCTCTCACACACACTCTCAGAGATCCCTACCCCCCTCTCCCACTCTCTCACACACACACTCAGAGATCCCTACCCCCTCTCCCACTCTCTCACACACACACTCAGAGATCCCTACCCCCTCTCCCACTCTCACACACACACACTCAGAGATCCCTACCCCCCTCTCCCTCTCTCACACACACTCAGAGATCCCTACCCCCCTCTCCCACTCTCTCACACACACTCAGAGATCCCTACCCCCTCTCTCTCTCACACACACTCAGAGATCCCTACCCCCCTCTCCCTCTGTCACACACACTCAGAGATCCCTACCCACTCCTCTCTCTCTCTCTCCCACACACACACTCAGAGATCCCTACCCCCTCTCCCACTCTTTCACACAAACTCAGAGATCCCTACCCCCCTCTCCCACTCTCTCACACTCACACTCAGAGATCCCTACCCCCCTCTCCCATTCTCTCACACACTCAGAGATTCCTACCCCTCTCCCACTCTCACACACACACTCAGAGATCCCTATCCCCCTCTCCCACTCCTCTCACACACACTCAGAGATCCCTACCCCCTCTCCCACTCTCACACACACTCAGAGATCCCTACCCCCCTCTTCCCACTCTCACACACACACACTCAGAGATCCCTACCCCCTCTCACTCTCTCACACACACACACTCAGAGATCCCTACCCCCTCTCTCTCTCTCACACACACTCAGAGATCCCTACCCCCTCTCCCTCTCTCTCACACACTCAGAGATCCCTACCCCCTCTCCCACTCTCTCACACACACTCAGAGATCCCTACCCCCTCTCCCTCTCTCTCACACACTCAGAGATCCCTACCCCCTCTCTCTCTCACACACACTCAGAGATCCCTACCCCCTCTCACTCTCTCTCACACACTCAGAGATCCCTACCCCCTCTCCCACTCTCTCACACACACTCAGAGATCCCTACCCCCTCTCCCACTCTCACACACACACTCAGAGATCCCTACCCCCTCTCCCACTCTCACACACACACTCAGAGATCCCTACCCCCTCTCCCACTCTCTCACACACACTCAGAGATACCTACCCCCTCTCCCACTCTCTCACACTCACACTCAGAGATCCCTACCCCCTCTCCCACTCTCGCACACACACACTCAGTGATCCCTACCCCCCTCTCCCACTCTCTCTCATACACTCAGAGATCCCTACCCCCTCTCCCTCTCTCTCACACACACTCAGAGATCCCTACCCCCTCTCCCACTCTCGCACACACACACTCAGTGATCCCTACCCCCCTCTCCCACTCTCTCTCATACACTCAGAGATCCCTACCCCCTCTCCCTCTCTCTCACACACACTCAGAGATCCCTACCCCCCTCTCCCTCTCTCTCACACACACACTCAGAGATCCCTACCCCCTCTCCCACTCTCTCACACACTCAGAGATCCCTACCCCCTCTCCCACTCTCTCACACACTCAGAGATCCCTACCCCCCTCTCCCACTCTCTCACACACTCAGAGATCCCTACCCCCTCTCCCTCTCTCACACACACACTCAGAGATCCCTACCCCCCTCTCCCTCTCTCTCACACACACTCAGAGATCCCTACCCCCCCTCTCCCTCTCTCTCACACACACACTCAGAGATCCCTACCCCCTCTCCCCACTCTCTCACACACACACACTCAGAGATCCCTACCCCCCCCCTCTCACACACACTCAGAGATCCCTACCCCCTCTCCCACACTCTCACACACACTCAGAGATCCCTACCCCCTCTCCCACACTCTCACACACACACTCAGAGATCCCTACCCCCTCTCCCACTCTCTCACACACACACTCAGAGATCCCTACCCCCTCTCCCACTCTCTCTCACACACACACTCAGAGATCCCTACCCCCCCCCTCTCACACACACTCAGAGATCCCTACCCCCCTCTCCCACACTCTCACACACACTCAGAGATCCCTACCCCCTCTCCCACACTCTCACACACACACTCAGAGATCCCTACCCCCTCTCCCTCTCTCTCACACACACACTCAGAGATCCCTACCCCTCTCCCACTCTCTCACACACACTCAGAGATCCCTACCCCCTCTCCCACACTCTCACACACACACTCAGAGATCCCTACCCCCTCTCCCTCTCTCTCACACACACACTCAGAGATCCCTACCCCCCTCTCCCACTCTCTCACACACACTCAGAGATCCCTACCCCCTCTCCCACTCTCTCACACACACTCAGAGATCCCTATCCCCTCTCCCACTCTCTCACACACACTCAGATATCCCTACCCCCTCTCCCACTCTCTCACACACACTCAGAGATCCCTATCCCCTCTCCCACTCTCTCACACACACTCAGATATCCCTACCCCCTCTCTCTCTCTCTCTCACACACACTCAGAGATCCCTACCCCCTCTCCCTCTCTCTCACACACACACTCAGAGATCCCTACCCCCTCTCTCTCTCTCTCTCACACACACTCAGATATCCCTACCCCCTCTCCCACTCTCTCACACACCCTCAGAGATCCCTACCCCCACTCCCACTCTCTCACACACACTCAGAGATCCCTACCCCCTCTCCCACTCTCTCACACACACTCAGAGATCCCTACCCCCTCTCCCACTCTCTCACACACAGAGATCCCTACCCCATCTCCCTCTCTCTCACACAGACTCAGAGATCCCTACCCCCTCTCCCACTCTCTCACACACTCAGAGATCCCTACCCCCTCTCTCTCTCTCTCACACACACACTCAGAGATCCCTACCCCCCTCTCCCACACTCTCTCACACACCCTCAGAGATCCCTACCCCCTCTCCCACTCTCTCACACACACTCAGAGATCCCTACCCCCTCTCTCTCTCTCTCCCACACACACACTCAGAGATCCCTACCCCCTCTGCCTCTCACACACACTCAGAGATCCCTACCCCCTCTCTCTCTCTCTCTCCCACACACACACTCAGAGATCCCTACCCCCACTCCCACTCTTTCACACAAACTCAGAGATCCCTACCCCCCTCTCCCACTCTCTCACACACACACTCAGAGATCCCTATCCCCCTCTCCCACTCTCACACACACACACTCAGAGATCCCTACACCCTCTCCCACTCACACACACACTCAGAGATCCCTACCCCCTCTCCCCACTCACACACACACTCAGAGATCCCTACCACCCTCTCCCACTCTCTCACATACACACTCAGAGATCCCTACCCCCTCTCCCACTCACACACACACTCAGAGATCCCTACCCCCTCTCCCACTCTCTCACACACTCAGAGATCCCTACCCCCCTCTCCCACTCTCTCACACACACACTCAGAGATCCCTACCCCCCTCTCCCACTCACACACACACTCAGAAATCCCTACCCCCTCTCCAACTCTCTCACACACTCAGAGATCCCTACCCCCCTCTCCCACTCTCTCACACACACACTCAGAGATCCCTACCCCCTCTCCCACTCACACACACACTCAGAGATCCCTACCCCCTCTCCCACTCACACACACACTCAGAGATCCCTACCCCCCTCTCACACCCTCTCACACACTCAGAGATCCCTACCCCCCTCTCCCACTCACACACACTCAGAGATCCCTACCCCCCTCTCCCACTCTCTCACACACACTCAGAGATCCCTACCCCCCTCTCCCACTCTCACACACACTCAGTAACCCCTACCGCCCTCTCTCTCTCTCAGACACACTCAGAGATCCCTACCCCCCTCTCCCACTCTCTCACACACACACTCAGAGATCCCTACCCCCCTCTCCCACTCTCTCACACACACACTCAGAGATCCCTACCCTCTCTCCCACTCTCTCACACTCACACTCAGAGATCCCTACCCCCCTCTCCCACTCTCTCACACACACTCTCAGAGATCCCTACCCCCCTCTCCCACTCTCTCACACACACACTCAGAGATCCCTACCCCCCTCTCCCACTCTCTCACACACACACTCAGAGATCCCTACCCCCTCTCCCACTCTCACACACACACACTCAGAGATCCCTACCCCCCTCTCCCTCTCTCACACACACTCAGAGATCCCTACCCCCCTCTCCCACTCTCTCACACACACTCAGAGATCCCTACCCCCTCTCTCTCTCACACACACTCAGAGATCCCTACCCCCCTCTCCCTCTGTCACACACACTCAGAGATCCCTACCCACTCTCTCTCTCTCTCTCCCACACACACACTCAGAGATCCCTACCCCCTCTCCCACTCTTTCACACAAACTCAGAGATCCCTACCCCCCTCTCCCACTCTCTCACACACTCACACTCAGAGATCCCCTACCCCCCTCTCCCATTCTCTCACACACTCAGAGATTCCTACCCCTCTCCCACTCTCACACACACACTCAGAGATCCCTATCCCCCCTCTCCCACTCTCTCACACACACTCAGAGATCCCTACCCCCCTCTCCCACTCTCACACACACTCAGAGATCCCTACCCCCTCTCCCACTCTCACACACACACACTCAGAGATCCCTACCCCCTCTCCCACTCTCTCACACACACACACTCAGAGATCCCTACCCCCTCTCTCTCTCTCACACACACTCAGAGATCCCTACCCCCTCTCCCTCTCTCTCACACACTCAGAGATCCCTACCCCCTCTCCCACTCTCACACACACACACTCAGAGATCCCTACACCCTCTCCCACTCACACACACACTCAGAGATCCCTACCCCCCTCTCCCACTCACACACACACTCAGAGATCCCTACCACCCTCTCCCACTCTCTCACATACACACTCAGAGATCCCTACCCCCCTCTCCCACTCACACACACACTCAGAGATCCCTACCCCCTCTCCCACTCTCTCACACACTCAGAGATCCCTACCCCCCTCTCCCACTCTCTCACACACACACTCAGAGATCCCTACCCCCTCTCCCACTCACACACACACTCAGAAATCCCTACCCCCTCTCCAACTCTCTCACACACTCAGAGATCCCTACCCCCCTCTCCCACTCTCTCACACACACACTCAGAGATCCCTACCCCCTCTCCCACTCACACACACACTCAGAGATCCCTACCCCCTCTCCCACTCACACACACACTCAGAGATCCCTACCCCCCTCTCACACCCTCTCACACACTCAGAGATCCCTACCCCCCTCTCCCACTCACACACACTCAGAGATCCCTACCCCCCTCTCCCACTCTCTCACACACACTCAGAGATCCCTACCCCCCCTCTCCCACTCTCACACACACTCAGTAACCCCTACCGCCCTCTCTCTCTCTCAGACACACTCAGAGATCCCTACCCCCCTCTCCCACTCTCTCACACACACACTCAGAGATCCCTACCCCCCTCTCCCACTCTCTCACACACACACTCAGAGATCCCTACCCTCTCTCCCACTCTCTCACACTCACACTCAGAGATCCCTACCCCCCCTCTCCCACTCTCTCACACACACTCTCAGAGATCCCTACCCCCCTCTCCCACTCTCTCACACACACACTCAGAGATCCCTACCCCCTCTCCCACTCTCTCACACACACACTCAGAGATCCCTACCCCCCTCTCCCACTCTCACACACACACACTCAGAGATCCCTACCCCCCTCTCCCTCTCTCACACACACTCAGAGATCCCTACCCCCCCTCTCCCACTCTCTCACACACACTCAGAGATCCCTACCCCCTCTCTCTCTCACACACACTCAGAGATCCCTACCCCCCCTCTCCCTCTGTCACACACACTCAGAGATCCCTACCCACTCTCTCTCTCTCTCTCCCACACACACACTCAGAGATCCCTACCCCCTCTCCCACTCTTTCACACAAACTCAGAGATCCCTACCCCCCTCTCCCACTCTCTCACACTCACACTCAGAGATCCCTACCCCCCTCTCCCATTCTCTCACACACTCAGAGATTCCTACCCCTCTCCCACTCTCACACACACACTCAGAGATCCCTATCCCCCTCTCCCACTCTCTCACACACACTCAGAGATCCCTACCCCCTCTCCCACTCTCACACACACTCAGAGATCCCTACCCCCTCTCCCACTCTCACACACACACACTCAGAGATCCCTACCCCCTCTCCCACTCTCTCACACACACACACTCAGAGATCCCTACCCCCCTCTCTCTCTCTCACACACACTCAGAGATCCCTACCCCCTCTCCCTCTCTCTCACACACTCAGAGATCCCTACCCCCTCTCCCACTCTCTCACACACACTCAGAGATCCCTACCCCCTCTCCCTCTCTCTCACACACTCAGAGATCCCTACCCCCTCTCTCTCTCACACACACTCAGAGATCCCTACCCCCTCTCACTCTCTCTCACACACTCAGAGATCCCTACCCCCCTCTCCCACTCTCTCACACACACTCAGAGATCCCTACCCCCCTCTCCCACTCTCACACACACACTCAGAGATCCCTACCCCCTCTCCCACTCTCACACACACACTCAGAGATCCCTACCCCCTCTCCCACTCTCTCACACACACTCAGAGATACCTACCCCCTCTCCCACTCTCTCACACTCACACTCAGAGATCCCTACCCCCTCTCCCACTCTCGCACACACACACTCAGTGATCCCTACCCCCCTCTCCCACTCTCTCTCATACACTCAGAGATCCCTACCCCCTCTCCCTCTCTCTCACACACACTCAGAGATCCCTACCCCCTCTCCCACTCTCGCACACACACACTCAGTGATCCCTACCCCCCTCTCCCACTCTCTCTCATACACTCAGAGATCCCTACCCCCTCTCCCTCTCTCTCACACACACTCAGAGATCCCTACCCCCCTCTCCCTCTCTCTCACACACACACTCAGAGATCCCTACCCCCTCTCCCACTCTCTCACACACTCAGAGATCCCTACCCCCTCTCCCACTCTCTCACACACTCAGAGATCCCTACCCCCTCTCCCACTCTCTCACACACTCAGAGATCCCTACCCCCTCTCCCTCTCTCACACACACACTCAGAGATCCCTACCCCCCTCTCCCTCTCTCTCACACACACTCAGAGATCCCTACCCCCCTCTCCCTCTCTCTCACACACACACTCAGAGATCCCTACCCCCTCTCCCACTCTCTCACACACACACACTCAGAGATCCCTACCCCCCCCCTCTCACACACACTCAGAGATCCCTACCCCCTCTCCCACACTCTCACACACACTCAGAGATCCCTACCCCCTCTCCCACACTCTCACACACACACTCAGAGATCCCTACCCCCTCTCCCACTCTCTCACACACACACTCAGAGATCCCTACCCCCTCTCCCACTCTCTCTCACACACACACTCAGAGATCCCTACCCCCCCCCTCTCACACACACTCAGAGATCCCTACCCCCTCTCCCACACTCTCACACACACTCAGAGATCCCTACCCCCTCTCCCACACTCTCACACACACACTCAGAGATCCCTACCCCCTCTCCCTCTCTCTCACACACACACTCAGAGATCCCTACCCCCTCTCCCACTCTCTCACACACACTCAGAGATCCCTACCCCCTCTCCCACTCTCTCACACACACTCAGAGATCCCTATCCCCTCTCCCACTCTCTCACACACACTCAGATATCCCTACCCCCTCTCCCACTCTCTCACACACACTCAGAGATCCCTATCCCCTCTCCCACTCTCTCACACACACTCAGATATCCCTACCCCCTCTCTCTCTCTCTCTCACACACACTCAGAGATCCCTACCCCCTCTCCCTCTCTCTCACACACACACTCAGAGATCCCTACCCCCTCTCTCTCTCTCTCTCACACACACTCAGATATCCCTACCCCCCTCTCCCACTCTCTCACACACCCTCAGAGATCCCTACCCCCACTCCCACTCTCTCACACACACTCAGAGATCCCTACCCCCTCTCCCACTCTCTCACACACACTCAGAGATCCCTACCCCCTCTCCCACTCTCTCACACACAGAGATCCCTACCCCATCTCCCTCTCTCTCACACAGACTCAGAGATCCCTACCCCCTCTCCCACTCTCTCACACACTCAGAGATCCCTACCCCCTCTCTCTCTCTCTCACACACACACTCAGAGATCCCTACCCCCCTCTCCCACTCTCTCACACACCCTCAGAGATCCCTACCCCCTCTCCCACTCTCTCACACACACTCAGAGATCCCTACCCCCTCTCTCTCTCTCTCCCACACACACACTCAGAGATCCCTACCCCCTCTGCCTCTCACACACACTCAGAGATCCCTACCCCCTCTCTCTCTCTCTCTCCCACACACACACTCAGAGATCCCTACCCCCACTCCCACTCTTTCACACAAACTCAGAGATCCCTACCCCCCTCTCCCACTCTCTCACACACACACTCAGAGATCCCTATCCCCCTCTCCCACTCTCACACACACACACTCAGAGATCCCTACACCCTCTCCCACTCACACACACACTCAGAGATCCCTACCCCCTCTCCCACTCACACACACACTCAGAGATCCCTACCACCCTCTCCCACTCTCTCACATACACACTCAGAGATCCCTACCCCCTCTCCCACTCACACACACACTCAGAGATCCCTACCCCCTCTCCCACTCTCTCACACACTCAGAGATCCCTACCCCCCTCTCCCACTCTCTCACACACACACTCAGAGATCCCTACCCCCTCTCCCACTCACACACACACTCAGAAATCCCTACCCCCTCTCCAACTCTCTCACACACTCAGAGATCCCTACCCCCCTCTCCCACTCTCTCACACACACACTCAGAGATCCCTACCCCCTCTCCCACTCACACACACACTCAGAGATCCCTACCCCCTCTCCCACTCACACACACACTCAGAGATCCCTACCCCCCTCTCACACCCTCTCACACACTCAGAGATCCCTACCCCCCTCTCCCACTCACACACACTCAGAGATCCCTACCCCCTCTCCCACTCTCTCACACACACTCAGAGATCCCTACCCCCCTCTCCCACTCTCTCACACACACTCAGATATCCCTACCGCCCTCTCCCACTCTCACACACACACACTCAGAGATCCCTACCCCCTCTCCCACTCTCTCACACACACACTCAGAGATCCCTACCCCCTCTCCCACTCTCTCTCACACACATACTCAGAGATCCCTACCCCCTCTCCCTCTCTCACACACACTCAGAGATCCCTACCCCCTCTCCCTCTCTCACACACACTCAGAGATCCCTACCCCCTCTCCCACTCTCACACACACGCACTCAGAGATCCCTACCCCCCTCTCCCACTCTCTCAAACACACACACTCAGAGATCCCTACCCCCTCTCCCACTCTCTCTCACACACATACTCAGAGATCCCTACCCCCTCTCCCTCTCTCACACACACTCAGAGATCCCTACCCCCCTCTCCCTCTCTCACACACACTCAGAGACCCCTACACCCTCGCTCTCTCTCACACACACTCAGAGATCCCTACCCCCTCTCCCTCTCTCTCACACACACACTCAGATATCCCTACCCCCCCTCCCACTCTCTCACACACACTCAGAGATCCCTACCCCCTCTCTCTCTCTCTCACACACACACTCAGAGATCCCTACCCCCCTCTCCCACTCTCTCACACACCCTCAGAGATCCCTACCCCCTCTCTCTCTCACACACACTCAGAGATCCCTACCCCCCTCTCTCTCTCTCACACACACTCAGAGATCCCTACCCCCTTCTCCCACTCTCTCACGCAGACACTCAGAGATCCCTACCCCCTCTCCCACTCTCCCACACACACACTCAGAGATCCCTACCCCCCCTCTCCCACTCTCTCACACACACTCAGAGATCCCTACCCCCTCTCCCACTCTTTCACACACACTCAGAGATCCCTACCCCCTCTATCTCTCTCACACACACACTCAGAGATCCCAACCCCCCTCTCCCACTCACACACACTCAGAGATCCCTACACCCTCTCCCACTCTCTCACATACACTCAGAGATCCCTACCCCCTCTCCCACTCTCTCACACACACTCAGAGATCCCTACCCCCTCTCCCACTCTCTCACACACACTCAGAGATCCCTACCCCCCTCTCCCACTCTCTCACACACACTCAGAGATCCCTACCCCCTCTCCCACTCTCTCACACACACTCAGAGATCCCTACCCCCTCTCTCTCTCTCACACACACACTCAGAGATCCCTACCCCCCTCTCACACCCTCTCACACACTCAGAGATCCCTACCCCCCCTCTCCCACTCTCTCACACACTCAGAGATCCCTACCCCCCTCTCCCACTCTCTCACACACACTCAGATATCCCTACCCCCCTCTCTCTCTCACACACACTCAGAGATCCCTACCCCCTCTCCCACTCACACACACACTCAGAGATCCCTACCCGCTCTCCCACTCTCTCACAAACACACTCAGAGATCCCAACCCCCCTCTCCCACTCTCTCTCACACACACTCAGAGATCCCTACCCCCTCTCTCTCTCACACACACACACTCAGAGATCCCTACCCCCTCTCTCTCTCTCTCTCAGACACACAGAGATCCCTACCCCCTTCTCCCTCTCTCACACACACACTCAGAGATCCCTACCCCCCTCTCCCTCTCTCTCTCACACACTCAGAGATCCCTACCCCCTCTCCCTCTCTCTCACACACACTCAGAGAGCCCTACCCCCTCTCCCACTCTCTCACACACAGACTCAGAGATCCCTACCCCCTCTCCCACTCTCTCACACACAGACTCAGAGATCCCTACCCCCTCTCCCTCTCTCTCACACACACACTCAGAGATCCCTACCCCCTCTCCCACTCTCTCACACACACTCAGAGATCCCTACCCCCTCTCCCACTCTCTCACACACACACTCAGAGAACCCTACCCCCCTCACACACACTCAGAGATCCCTACCCCCTCTCCCACTCTCTCACACACACTCAGAGATCCCTACCCCCTCTCCCTCTCTCACACACACTCAGAGATCCCTACCCCCTCTCCCACTCTCTCACACACACTCAGAGATCCCTACCCCCTCTCCCACTCTCTCACATACACACTTAGAGATCCCTACCCCCTCTCTCTCACTCACACGCACACACTCAGAGATCCCTACCCCCTCTCCCACTCTCTCACTCACACACTCAGAGACCCCTACACCCTCGCTCTCTCTCACACACACTCAGAGATCCCTACCCCCCCTCTCTCTCTCACACACACTCAGAGATCCCTACCCCCTCTCCCACTCTCTCACACACACTCAGAGATCCCTACCCCCTCTCCCTCTCTCTCACACACACTCAGAGATCCCTACCCCCTCTCCCACTCTCTCACACACACTCAGAGATCCCTACCCCCTCTCCCACTCTCTCACACACACTCAGAGATCCCTACCCCCTCTCCCTCTCTCACACACACTCAGAGATCCCTACCCCCTCTCCCACTCTCTCACACACACTCAGAGATCCCTACCCCCTCTCCCTCTCTCACACACACTCAGAGATCCCTACCCCCCTCACACACACTCAGAGAACCCTACCCCCTCTCCCACTCTCTCACACACACTCAGAGATCCCTACCCCCTCTCCCTCTCTCACACACACTCAGAGATCCCTACCCCCTCTCCCACTCTCTCACACACACTCAGAGATCCCTACCCCCTCTCCCACTCTCTCACATACACACTTAGAGATCCCTACCCCCTCTCTCTCTCTCTCTCAGACACTCAGAGATCCCTACCCCCCTCTTCCTCTCTCTCACACACACTCAGAGATCCCTACCCCCTCTCCCACTCTCTCACACACACTCAGAGATCCCTACCCCCTCTCTCTCACACACACACTCAGAGATCCCTACCCCTCTCCCTCTCTCTCACTCACACACTCAGAGACCCCTACACCCTCGCTCTCTCTCACACACACTCAGAGATCCCTACCCCCCTCTTCCTCTCTCTCACACACACTCAGAGATCCCTACCCCCTCTCCCACTCTCTCACACACACTCAGAGATCCCTACCCCCTCTCTCTCACACACACACTCAGAGATCCCTACCCCTCTCCCTCTCTCTCTCAGACACTCAGAGATCCCTACCCCCCTCTCCCACTCTCTCACACACACTCAGAGATCCCTACCCCCCTCTCACACTCTCTCACACACACTCAGAGATCCCTACCCCCCTCTCACACTCTCTCACACACACTCAGAGATCCCTACCCCCCTCTCACACTCTCTCACACACACTCAGAGATCCCTACCCCCTCTCCCACTCTCTCACACACACTCAGAGATCCCTACCCCCCTCTCTCTCTCTCTCACTCACACTCAGAGAACCCTACCCCCCTCTCCCACTCTCTCACACACACACTCAGAGATCCCTACCCCACGCTCTCACAAACACTCAGAGATCCCTACCCCCCTCTCCCACTCACTCAGACACACACTCAGAGATCCCTACCCCCTCTCCTACTCTCTCACACACACTCAGAGATCTCTACCCCCTCTCCCACTCGCTCACACACACTCAGAGATCCCTAACCCCCCCTCTCACACACACTCAGAGATCCCTACCCCCTCTCCCACTCTCTCACACACAGAGATCCCAACCCCCTCTCCCACTCTCTCTCACACACTCAGAGATCCCTAACCCCCCCTCACACACACACTCAGAGATCCCTACCCCACGCTCTCACAAACACTCAGAGATCCCTACCCCCCTCTCCCACTCACTCAGACACACACTCAGAGATCCCTACCCCCTCTCCCACTCTCTCACACAGACTCAGAGATCCCTATCCCCTCTCCCTCTCTCTCACACACACACTCAGATATCCCTACCCCCTCTCCAACTCTCTCACACAGACTCAGAAATCCCTACCCCCTCTCCCTCTCTCTCACACACAGACTCAGATATCCCTACCCCCCCTCCCACTCTCTCACACACACTCAGAGATCCCTACCCCCTCTCCCTCTCTCTCTCACACACACTCAGAGATCCCTACCCCCTCTCCCACTCTCACACACTCAGAGATCCCTACCCCCCTCTCCCACTCTCTCACACACCCTCAGAG
>NW_026780717.1:510000-618083 GCF_030144855.1 Hypanus sabinus | reverse complement strand
TGAAGGCTTTGAAAATGTCGGTTGCAGGTAAGAGCGATTCTCCGCCTTCTTTTTATCTTAAACACCGACTTCGGGACGATTCTTGTGAAATCCGGACACCGTGATCCGCAATCTCGGGACAGTCCTGCCCTCTTCCCCCTCTCTCAGCCCCACGATCCGTACACGGAGCCCGGGGAGCTTCCGGCTGATGAGGGAATGGGAACCGATGGATCTCTCAGACAGAGCTGAGCTCCAGCTATCTAAATGCAAGGATTAGGAACTCGGAGAAAGGGAACAAAAATCTTTTACATCACCAGTTGAGAAAATCTGCATTAGTACTTTTTTCCGCAGATGCTGCCTGGCCTGCAGAACTCCTGCAGTATTTAGTGTGTGTTGCTTCCTTTACCTCCTCTTGCTCTGGACTTTTCGACCGGTGAGAACATGTTTTGTCCCATTCTCTCTGGGTACGTAATGACATCAAACAACTTTGCCCTGGGCAACAAGTAGCTTTCACATCACAAATGTGTCAGACTCCAGTGAGACAGAGAACGGCCCTTCCCTTCATATACATTGGCATTGCATTCACTGAATTCACCACCCTCAGTCATTGGGGGAGGATTCAGGGGGAATATTTATGTAGAATACAGAAACTAGTGATGCCTGTTTGCATTTTGGTGATGCAAAAGTTGCTGGAGAATTTGCAAGTGGGAAGAAGGGGAGTGATATTTGGAAATCTGACTTTTTAAAGCAAAATTTAGCAAGCAAACCACATATGGACAATGTGCAAAAGATTTGGTGAGAAAATCCTCCATTTCCTGTTACAGGCCTGCTACATAGGTTGTGTGAGAGTGCAGATGAACTCGATCAAAGTACTTATCAACAGTGATTTGCCAGCTGTGAAAATGAATACCTCTCTAAATAAAATTCACTGTGCACATATTGTCACTGGGTAAAAAATGCACAGTACAAGATTTATCTGCACACTGGTTATTACAAATTAGAGGGGAGATTATTACAAATTAGAGGGGTATAGGAGGGAAGGAGGGGAGGCCTCCAGTGTCCCTGATGCCCTCACCTACAAGATGTGCAGCTTGTAACCCTGCACTTCAATGAGCTGCAACTTGAAATGGGTGAATTCCAGATTATCCAGCAGTTGGAGGGGGTGATAGATATGACATGCAGAGAGGTG
This sequence comes from Hypanus sabinus, assembly GCF_030144855.1. Taxonomy (NCBI): domain Eukaryota; kingdom Metazoa; phylum Chordata; class Chondrichthyes; order Myliobatiformes; family Dasyatidae; genus Hypanus; species Hypanus sabinus. The sequence goes on along the minus strand of NW_026780717.1, from coordinate 616,915 downwards.
AGTCACACCCACAGGACACAGGAAACTGGGTGAGAATCAGGAAGGGGAATGAGGTTAAATAGGCATCGCAGAGTACTCCAGTGGCCATCCCCCACAACAACAGGTGGAGCACTTCATAACCTGTTGGGGGGAATTACCTGGCAGAGGAAAGTCAAAGGCCTGATAGGGGATTCGTCAGGTAGAGGAACAGAACAAGAGGGGATGAATAACCTAGTGGTAAGGCTTACTAGTGGTAGTGAGCAGGGGAGGGGGTGATGTAGTTAAAATAAGTTGTAGAGGGAATGGGAGCCAGAATGACAGAACAGATAGTGGAGAGGGTGAATTGAATTGACTTTATTAGATACATACCTCATAAACATGAGGAGTAGAAATATTTACCTTACATCTCCATCTAAATGTGCAACGTGTAATTTACATAGATAGTTTGCACATAGGACAGTCAATATAACATTGAAATGCAATTGTATCAGCATGAATTAATCAGTCTGATGGCCTGGTGGAAGATGATGTGCCAGAGCCTGTTGGTCCTTTTGCTGTGATACCATTTCCTGGATCGTGGCAGCAGGAACAGTTTGTGTTTGGGGTGCATTGGGCCCGTTTGTCCCTGATATTTGTTGGGCCCTTCTTACACACCTGTCTGTGTAAATGTACTGAATCATGGAAAGTAGGTTGTGCAATGTATAATTTCCTTATTTATATTTAGAGACATTTTTTTGGTGTATAAAATGATGAGGGGTATTGAGCGTGTGAGTGGCCAGAGGAGTGTTTTTTCCCCAGGGTTGAAATGGTTAATGCTGCTTTTCCACACTCCCACAGACCCTTTGTCCATCTCCTGAGTAATTGAGTTTGAAAAATATTTAAGATCTCCCCTATCTGCTTTGTTTCCACACGTGGATTGCCATTCCGGTCTTCCAGAGGACCGACTTTTTGCCTTGCAATCCTTTTGCTCTTAATCTATCACTAGAATCCCTGAGGATTATCCTTCACCTTTTCTGTGACAGCAACCTCATGCCATCTTTTAGGCATCCGGATTTATTTCTTATGTGTTCTCTTGCATTTCTTATACTCCATAAGAAACTGACTGCCTATCCCTGTTATGTAATTCCATTTTGTGCTTTACCAGGGTCTGAATATCTCTTGCAATCCAAGTTTCCCTACAGTTTCTATCTTTACCTTTGATTCTGACATACCCGCTTTCTACTTTAAGAATTTTGCTTTGAAGGCCTCCCATTTACCAAGCACACCTTTGCCATAAAGCAGCCTGTCCCAGTCCACAGTTGCCAGATCCTAGTGTTGATCATGCCCTGAACACATCCGCCTTTCCTACGCTGCTCCTTGTATTGAAATACACAGGGCTCAGCATATTCACTGCACCACACTCAACTTTTTCATTCCTGACTTTGTCTGAGGCCTGAACAAAATCTTTCTCCACAACTCCACCACTATCTGTTCCGTTATTCAGGCTCCCATTCCCCCTGCAACTTTAGTTTAACCCTCCTTACCCCCACCTCCCAGCATGCAGATCTATCACCCCTTTGGCTTTCCTCTCCCAGATCAATAAAAAGGAGGTGCATACCAGGTACAGGCAGATAGGAGCAAATGGGGTACTTATGAAATACAGGAAATTCAAGTGAACACTTATGAAAGAAATAAAAGAAGGCATGAGTTTGCCCCAGCAGTCAAGGTGAAGGAGAATCCTCAGGGATTCTGCAGATATGTTAAGAGCAAAAAAGATTGCAAGGGAAAAAAAATTAATCCTCTGGAAGATCAAAATGGTAATCCATATGAAGGATAGCATAGACTTGGGGAGATTTTTTTTGCATCCGTATTTACTCAGGAGATGGACACAGAGTCTGGAGAAGTGAGGCAAAGCCGCATTAACTTCATGGACCCTGTACAGATTACAGAGGTGGAGGCGTTTGCTGTCTTGAGGCAAATTAGTGTGGATCAATCCCCAGGGCCTGACAAGTTGTTCACCAGGACCCTGCGGAAGACAAGTGCAGAAATTATCAGGGCCTAAGCACAGATATTGAAATCATCCTTAGTGACAGGTGAGGTACTGGAGGATTGGAGGACAGGCAGTGTTGTTCTGCTGTTCAAGAAAGGCTGTAAAAATAAACTAGGAAGTTATCCATTGGTGAGCTTGACATCAGAACTGGGAAAGTTATTGGAATGTGTGTGCAGGAACCAAGTATATACTGTAAGTATTTGTATAGGTGTGGACTGATAAAGGATAGACAGCATGGCACTAGCCAATCTTTCAGAGTCTCTCGAGGAGGTTATCAGGGAAGTGGATGAAGGCAAGGCAGTAGATGTTGTCTGCATGGACTTTAGCAAGGCACTTGATAAAGTCTCATATGGGAGGTTGGTCAAGAAGGTTCAGTCACTCAGCATTCTAGATGAGACAGTAAATTGGATGAGACACTGTCTTTGGGAGAAGCCAGAGTGTGGTAGCAGATGGTTGCCTCTATAACTGTAATCCTGTGATTAGTTGTGTGCCATAGGGATCAGTGCTGGATCTGTTGTTGTTTGTCATCTATATCTGTAATCTGGATGATAGTGTGGTTAACTGGATCAGAAAATTTGTGGATGACAACAAGACTGGAGGTTTAGCGGCTGCAAGAAGACTATCATGGCTTGCAGTGCGATCTGGACCAGGTGGGAAAATGGTTTGAGAATTGGAAAATGGAATTTAATGCAGACCAGTGTGAGTTGTGGCATTTGGTCTGACCTACCAAGGGAGGTCTTTCACAGTGACTGGTCGGGCACAGAGGAGTGTTGTAGAAGAAAGGGACCTGGGAATACAAGTCCTTAATTCACTGAAAGTGGTATCACAGTTAGATAGGGATGGAAGGAAATATTTTAGCCCATTGCCCTGCATGAACCACAGTAGTGACAACAATAGATGACTTGTAGAAGACATTAGTGAGGCCTTATTTGGAGTATTATGTGCAGTTTTGGTCACCTACCTACAGGAAAGATGTAAAAGAAGTTCAGAGATTTCAGAGAAAATACACAAGGATGTTGCCATGTCTGGAGGACTTGGATTATAAGGAAAGATTGAACAAATCAGGACATTATTCCTGGGAATGTAGAAGATTGAGGGGAGATTTGATTGTGATAGAGAGGCACACATAGTGTTAATGCAAGCTGGCTTTCTCCACTGAGATTGGGTGGGACTACAACCAGAGGCCATGGGTTAAGGGTGAAAGGTGAAATGTTAAGGGGAGCATGAGAGGAACTTCTTCACATAGAGGGTCATCCGGCTGTGGAATGAGCAGCCAGCACAAGTGGTGCATGCGAGCTCGATTTTAACGTTTAAGAGGTTTGTGTAGATACCTGGATGGTAGGGGTGTGGGAGTGGGCTGTTTAAATAGTTCAGCACAAACTAGATTGCCCAAAGGGCCTGTTTCTGTGTTGAAATTTTCTATGATTGCGACAAGAACCTGAAATAATACAAAAATTCACTCTAAGTCCTTTTAACAGATGTGCGGCCAACCAGTCATTTCAGCGGGAATTTTTTAAATGGCGTTAAAATTGTGGCATTTTGTTAATAATACACAAGAGAAGATCCCAGCTGCACGTCAAGAAAGACAATTTGCATGAGAGTGTTTCAGTCACTGTGGGACAAGGAACACATGCCGCTCAGCAGGAGCCGGGAATAATAACAATGGAGGGAGTCAAAATGAGCCAGGTCACAGATTGGAGACGACAGAAATGCCCCATTCTGATAGAGACAGGAAGAGCATCAGATAATTGATGGTCATTCCAGATACCAGCACTCTGCCCAGTCAGGAGATGATTTCTCTGTCCAACTTGGGGTGAACCTCACTGTAACAGTGTGATACCAGATCAAACCTTGGCAACTCAAGTAATCTCATCTGAAATGTTGTCCTAAACCCATTGATGGATTTTGTAAATTTTTTTACAGGTTAAAAATGAGAAGGAATTCATCTCCAGGAAGCTCAAACACGACACGCCAGTTTTGTTGTCTCTGCCTAGATACTTAAGAAGTGGAGCAAGGGATCCAATTGTCCACCCTTCCTGCTCAGACTGTAGGGAGGAATTCACTCGGTGATTTTGACCAACTGGCACGCCCATCATTTTACACAGGAAAAAGGACATTCACCTGCCCAGACAGTGGGAATGGATTCACTCGGTCATCTCAACTAAAGGTACATCAGCAAGTTCACACTGGAAAAGGCCATTCACCTGTTCTGTGTGTGAGAAGGGGTTCAGTCGGTCATCCCACCTGTGGACACACCAATCAGTTCACACTGGGCAGAGGCTGGTCTTCTGCTGAATTTCTGGGAAAGGATTCACTCTGTCATCTGACCTAATGGCTCACCAGCGAGTTCACACTGGGGAGCGGCCGTTCACCTGCTCAGTCTGTGAGAAGAGATTTACTCAGTTATCCAACCTACAGAGTCACCAGCGAGTTCACACTGGGGAGAAGCCTTTCACCTGCTCAGTCTGTGGGAAAGGATTCACTCTGTCATCCACCCTACTGGTACATCAGCGAATTCACACTGGGGAGAAGCTGTTCACCTGCTCAGACTGTGGAAAGGGATTCACACTGTCATCCCGCCTACTGGTACATCAGCAAATTCACACTGGGGAGAAGCCGTTCACCTGCTCAGTCTGTGAGAAGAGATTTACTCAGTTATCCAACCTACAGAGTCACCAGCGAGTTCACACTGGGGAGAAGCCTTTCACCTGCTCAGTCTGTGGGAAAGGATTCACTCTGTCATCCACCCTACTGGTACATCAGCGAATTCACACTGGGGAGAAGCTGTTCACCTGCTCAGACTGTGGAAAGGGATTCACACTGTCATCCCGCCTACTGGTACATCAGCAAATTCACACTGGGGAGAAGCCGTTCACCTGCTCAGTCTGTGGGAAAGGATTCACTCTGTCATCCACCCTACAGAGACACCAGCGAGTTCACACTGAGGTGAAGCCATTCACCTGCTCAGTCTGTGGGAAAGGATTCACTCTGTCATCCATCCTACTGGTACATCAGCGAATTCACACTGGGGAGAAGCCATTCACCTGCTCAGTCTGTGGGAAGAGATTCACTGACTCTTCCACCCTACGGAGACACCAGCGAGTTCACACTGGGGAGAAGCCATTCACCTGCTCAGAATGTGGGAAGCGATTCACTCTGTCATCCACCCTACGGCGTCACCAGCGAGTTCACAGTGGGGAGATGCCGTTCACCTGCTCAGTGTGTGGGAAAGGATTCACTGACTCTTCCACCCTGCAGAGACACCAACGACTTCACACTGGGGAGAAGCCGTTCACCTGCTTATTCTGTCGGAAGAGATTCACTCAGTCATCCACCCTACAGAGTCATCAGCGAGTTCACACTAGAGAGAGGCTCAGAATGTGGGAAAGGATTCACTCAGTCATCCCACCTCTTGGCACACCAGTCAGTTCACAGTAAGGAGAGGCCATTGTTATGAATCCTTTGGTTTTGATTGCTGTAGACTGTCATTTTAAGAGAGAGAGAGAGAGAAATTAAGAAGGTGAATCAGTCTGACTTGCAGCTTGTTTACATTGCTCGCAGCTTGTTTAGTTTTAACTGAGGACACAGACACTCAGAGTCAGACGGAGACAAAGGAGGAAAAATGGAAGGATCAAAACCAGGGAACTAGTAGCCAAGGATCACTGTTTGGAACTTTCCTTCGCTCACAAGGGTGGGCTAATTATCGATTCACCGTACATCGAATGAGTGGTTGTCACCTCATTTGTTCCACAGGAGTGGATCTGATTTGGGATATCCTGTGGAGACAACTTATGTGTTAACCCTTGCCTGGCTGTGGCGTGGTCATTCATTTGATGATACCCCTTATGACAATTCACTTTAGGTGATAATTCGTATGTACATTTGTAAAGATGATGGATAAAATCTAGAGCGACTGTTCTCTCTTTTTACCACCATGGAACCTGTGGAATACAACATAATTGCCTTCTCTCAACATTTACCCTGGATTACAAAAATATCTCTCTCACATCACCTATTCTGTGAATGAATTGAACTTTAATACTTTAACATCTCCAGACTCCAAGCCTTGTTTCCCCTGAGCTCAGAAGTTTGGGAGTTATATTTACACACATACATACACATAACACTCACGAGGAAATCTGCAGATTCTGGAAATACAAACACAAGAGATTTGAAAGTAATGGGGGGAGGGTGAAATGCAAATGATAGGAGAAGACCTGAGGGGGTGGGGGTGAAGCTGAGAGCCGGAAAGGTGATTGGCGAAAGTGATGCAGAGCTGGTGAAGGGAAAGGATCATGGGACGGGAGGCCTTGGGAGAAAGAAAAGCGTGGGGGTGGAAGTACCAGAGGGAGGGGGAGAACAGGTAAACAACTAAATATGTCAGGGATGTGGTAAGAAGGGGAGGAGGGGCATTAACAGAAGTTAGAGAAGTCAGTGTTCATGCCATCATGTTGGAGGCTACTCGGCCGGTATATAAGGTGTTGTTCCTCCAACCTGAGTTTGGATTCATTTTGACAGTAGAGGAGGCCATGGATAGACATATCAGCATGGGAATGGGATGTGGAATTAAAATGTGTGGCCACTGGGAGTAGTCTTTTGCTGTTGGTTCATTTCTAAACCATTATGGTTTGTAACAAAATGGGGCTGTGTCTGGGATATGACAAATTTAAGGATTGATTAATTATCAATTTCATTGGGGAAATCCCTTTTGATTTACTTGTGTGTGGAAAACCAGCAGCAATGGATGTTGATAGATATCTGGAAGTGTGAACCTCTCAGGCATTAGAGGACACCAGAAGGATTGAGTTGTTGAGTATTGCTAGAACGTTAATACTTGCTAAGGTGAAATTGACAATGAGGAGGGCACAGATGCAGAAGATAATAGCTGAGCATTATGTATCTGAGGATGTGTTTAAAGTGAAGTTGGAGGTGTTTCCTGAAAGTAAACCTCGTGAGCTTGAGCTCCAGTAGAAGTTAGAAATATTAAAGATGGAGGCTCCAGAAAGGCAGAGGCAGTTTCAGGCTAAAGAGGCAGAAAAGCAGACAGAAAATTCTCTTACAAAGTGTAATTAAGGGGAAGGCTTAGCAAGCCTATTCTGCTTTGACAGTTGCTGAAGCAGCTTATTATTTACTTATTTATGCTGCCCCAATCATCGCCACTGGGCTATAAATGTGCAGGAGCTGTGTGTGGTTCAGTGTTTTGCTCAAGGACACACAAGCTGCCTCGGCTGAGGCTCGAACTCATGACCTTCAGATCGCTAGTTCAACACCTTAACCACATGGCCACGCATTATGACCACACATTATGACCTAGTGAAACAGGCTGTGCTCAAAGCTTACGGGTTGGTCCCAGAAGCAGACAGGCAAAAGTTTAGAAATTTGAAGAAATCTGTGAACCAGACATACGGAATTTGCTTATGAGAAATTTGTGTCTATTGACTACTGATGCACATCTGAACATGTAAATGATGATTTTAACAGCTTGAGAGAGTTGGTTTCAATTGAAGAATTCTGAAGGTGCGTCCCTGATGACATAAAGACGTATTTAGATGGAAATGATGCTGCCACTCGGCAGGAATCTGCTGGATTAGCAGATCAGTTTGCTTTAACTCATAAAGTTATGTTTACCCTGAATAAGAGTTTCCAAAAGGCACTTGTCAAGTTGTGGGTAAACCTAATGAGCTCACCCCAGTGGCCTGAACCTGCATTCGGTGAACCCTTTTCCAAAGTTATAGTGGATTGTGTTGGCCCATTGCCAAAGACTAAAGCTGGCCATCAGTATCTGCTAACTATTATGTGTACTACATCCAGATTCCCAGAGGCAATGCCTCTCAGAAATATTAAAGCTAAAACTGTGGTGAAGGCTCTTACCAAGATTTTCACTTTATTCGATTTGTCTAAAGAAATACAGTCTGATCAAGGATGTATTTGTTTATCTGCATTATTCAAGCAGGTAGTTTATGAATTGGGAGCAAAACAGATTGCATCATTTGCATACCATCCGGAACCAGAAGGGGCTTTAGAAAGATTTCATTCTACCCTCAAAACAATGATTAAGACATTGTGTTGAAAATGGAAAAGACTGGGATGAAGGAACATATTTGCTTTCATCCACAGAAATAGAGTCAGTGCAGGAATCACTGGGCTTTGGTCCATTTGAGCTTGTATTTGGTTGCAGAGCGAGGTGCCCTTTGACCTTGTTAAAGGTACAGTGGATTGATGGGGATGTACATGTTAACTTGTTAGACTGTGTTTTGAAGTCCAAAAATAAACTACACCAAGCCTGTAGTCTAGCGAGACAAATCTTAAAGATTTCTCAAAACAAAATGTTGGTTTGATAACAGCGCTCGCGAAAGAAAATACCTGGTGGGGGATAAGGTGCTTGCCTTATGTTGACGAATCCACTCCAGGCGAAATTCAATAGACCGTATGAGATAGTCTCTCAAATTAATAATGTGAATTCTGTTATTAAAACACCCGACTGACGTAAACTAACACAGGTGGTGCACATAAATATGATAAAGCCTTTTTTGACAAGCAGGCACCATCTGTGAGTATTGTTGTCAAAACAAATGAATCTGGTAACCCTGAGAATGAAACAATAGACTCGTCTGAGACTTTTCACAAGCCAAACATGGTCCCAGTTAGGCTAATGAACTCGGTTGTTCTAGAAAACATTGATAACAAGTTGGCTCATCTGCAGCCAAAGCAACAACAACAGCTGAAGGAATTAATTCTGAAGTACAAAGATTTATTTCCCGATGTTCCCAAGCAAACCACGGGCGCAGTACATGATGTAGATGTTGGTCAAGCCAAACCGATTAAACAACACCCACTTCGCATGAACGTAGACAAGTGTAAATTGGCTGACCAGGGAATTGTGTATATGCTGGAGAATGGTATTATTAGGCCTTCAAAATGAGATTGGAGTCACTCTGCATTATTATGCCCAAACATGATGGTAGTGTTAGATTTTGCACTGATTGTAGAAAGGTAAATGCAGTAACAAAAACTGATGCCTATCCTATCCCTAGGGTGGATGATTGCATCGATAAGGTTGGAATAGCTAATATCTTACAAAGATTGATCTGTTGAAAGGGTATTGGTGTGTTCCATTGACGGACAGAGGTAGAGACATTTCTGTGTTTGTGACACCATCTGGGTTGTATGAATACAATGTTTTGCCTTTTGGAAGGAAAAATGCTCCAGGAACATCCCAGAGAATGATTGATTTTGTAATTCGAGGGTTAGAACACACAGATACCTATATTGATGACTTAGTTACAGGGAGTGGCACTTGGGAAGAGCATATCTCTGCAGTAGAAAAGCTATTTGACAGGCTTTCTTAGGACAACCTTACAGTTAACTAGGCTAAGAGTGAATTTGGCAATGCCAGTGTGACCTGTCTTGGCTATGTTGTACGTCAAAGCAAGTTGGCTCCTGTTCAGGCAAAAGTCCAGGCAATTTCTCAAGTTCCTATTCGGAGTGCTAAGAAGGCTCTTAGAAGGTTTCTGGGAATGGATGGATATTATCGTAAGAACTTTGCTGCTATCACTCTTCCTCTGACCAATCTCCTGAAGAAGGGTGAAAAGTTTGTTTGGACCGAGCCTTGTCAGAAGGCATTTGATTGATTGTTATCAGTATTTCAGATTAGGCCAATCAATGTAGTGCTGACAGCAAATTTAAATAGCAGATTGGAGCTGTGGGTGGCAACACAAGTCATGGGTGCACAGAGAGTAAAGGAGGGCGCCAAAGAGACAACCCTGTGGGGTATGTGTGCTGAGGGTCAGAGAGACAGAGGAGATGGAGCCCACTCTTACCACCTGCCAGCGATCTGACAGGAAGTCCAGGATCCAGCTACACAAGGCAGGGTGACGGCCAAGGTCTCTGAGCTCCTTGTCGATACTTCATGCCTTTGTATGGCTACTGCTCTGCCCATGACTGCAAGGAACTGCAGAGAACTTTGGAGAGCAGTGAACATCAGAGAAACAAGCCTCCCCTCCATGGACTCTTCCTACACTTCCCCTGCCTCGGAAAAGCAGGCCATGTACTCAAATAACCTCATAATCTGGACATTTTTGCTGCAAACCCGCTCCCACATTGGCAGAGAGATACAAAAGCCTTAAAGTGCGTAGCACCAGGCTGAAGGACGGCTTCCTGTCTGTGGTTATAAGCCAAATGAATGATAAAATGGACTCAACCTCACAATGTAACTGGACGTGACCCTGCACCTTATGTCTATCGGCACCGCACTTTCTCTGCAGCCATAATGCTTTGTTACAGTGATTATTTTGTTGTATATCAGCTCAATGTACTGTTGGAATGTATCAATCTGTGTGGATGGTACATCAGGCAAGATTTTCACTGTAGCTCAGTACATGATGATAATAAACAAATTTCCCCATTTTAATTGTGTGGAAATATTAGACAGACTGAGCTTCTGCTCTGGAACCACAGAAGGAAACTGAACTGTTGTCATTTCTGTGGAAAGCAAATATATGGAAAATACCTCAATCTCACATTACGATCTGCAGTAACTGGGATCAGGTGACCGGTGGTGGGTCTCCCATATCAATATCAGAATCAGGTTTAATAGCACCGGCATGTGTCATGTTGTCCATGCGGTAGCAGCAGAACCTAATTCATAATAGTTTTGAAAAATTGTGATTTAAAATAAGAATATACATATATATAGTACAAAAATAGAGAAAAAAGTAATAAGCTATTTTACTTGTGTGGAGCAATTTGACTGACTGGGTGTTGCTTTGGAAATTCTGAAGTGAAGCTGAACTAAACTTTACACATTTATGAGAAGCTCAGATAAATACAAATGGCTAAATTCTCACATAAACGGGTCAGACACCCAGAAACATTGGCAGCACTTCAGCACCTCAAAACAGTGGAATGAAACATGCAGAAACTATTACAGAGATAAAAGCACTGTCCACCCACAACGAGAGGACGTGACAGAGCCGGATCTCACTGACTTGTCTGAACGGGTGAAAGGTGAAGCTACACGTACACATAGAACAGTGACCCGCAGATGCTGCAGATCTGCAGAAAAACGTGAACAGGAACCGGGATCAGGTGACGGGTGGAGGGACTCCCTCCTGAACTGGTGACTCTGCTCCTCGCCCCTCACATGCTGCCCGACCCATCCACCGCATTCCCCACATTATTCCATATTTACCCCAGAGACATGATTATTTTTCCACACCATATCTTCCCCGATCCTTTTCCCTCCACGTCCAGGTCACAGAGTCACCGGCTCAATTCCCATCCAGGTCCAAAACATAATTCAGACGCAAAAAGGAAATGTTCACGTTTCATTTAAATCAGTTTTGTGTTTCTAAACACTAACTTCTATTCACATTCCTCCAGAGCCTTGCTGGACAGGAACACTGAAACATCAAGTGAGAAACAGCAGGAGGCAATTCAGCCCCTCTAACCATCAGCAAGATGGCGGCTGCTCACCCATCTCAGCCACGTGTTTCTGCCCGATCCTCATTTCCTCGATCCCTCCGTTCTCCACACCTGCCGGCCTCTGTTTTACGTGCGGACGATCACTGAGTCTTCACCGCACTCTGTGGTGGGGATTTATAAACATTCACCACCCTCGGAATGGAGACATTTCCCCTCATTTCAGTCCCGCACAGTCTATCCCTGTTTCAGAGACTGAGATCCCTGGTTCAACCGGTAATGATGTTGTGCATTTCAGTGTTCACCTCTCAGTCCTCGATTCTCTAAATGAAAGGGTTATCACATTTGATCTTTCTTCATATGATGACCCCACCACTCCAGGGATCAGTCTGGTGAATCTTCATTGCACTCTCTATAATAAATACTCTCTAACCACTTTGTTAATCCTCTATAGAATTAATTTCCATCTTCTGCAGCCCCGTGTTGCCCCGATCACTCACCTCCCACCCCTGTCACTATTTCCACCTTCCCACCTCCCCCTCACCTGGATCCACCTCTCACTCCCCAGCTCTTACCCCATCCCCACCCCTCACCTATTCTCTCTGACTATTTCCCGTCCACTCTTAGTCCAGAGGGAGGGTCTCGGCCCGAAATGTTGACGGTCCATTTCCCTCCACAGATGCTGCCCGACCCACTGAGTTCCTCCGGCAGTTTGTTCTTTGGCCTGTATAACCCGTGTTAGTATGGGGAGCGGGATTTTACACCATATTCCAGGTACAATCTCAACAAAGCACAAATAATTGTCACTCTGCCCGGACCATTGGTCCCGCTTGCAGGGCAACAGTCTGCCGGTGTTTGCCCCCAATGTGGTGAATCCCTCTGCTCGACACCACCATGGGCTCAGACATTTCCACAGATGAGCCCCTCCTGTCCCCAACGGGACAAACATCCTGTCCGCCCGCTCTCTCACCATCTTCATCCTTTCAATAAAATCCCTCCCTCCCCGGGGAACCGGCATCGAACCGACGGGCCGAGCGGTCTCCTCCTGCCTCTCAGCGATACATCAGACTCCGGCCGCAGGAGACGCTTCACAAACGCCCCGACTTCCCTCGGAGGGAAATGGAAATAAATCAGAAAGCGGACATTTACTTTGAGGTTTTCTCCGCTCTGAGGAGGCGGTCGGCGCTCGAGCGGGAGACGAACTCGGCGGGGTAACGCCCACTCGGCTTGTCCGCCTTCGCGACTGGTTGTAAACAGTGATTGACATCGCTTAGCACCAATAGAAATAGCGTAGCTCCTGAATCCTCTGTTGACAGCTGTGGGGGGAGGGGCTGGTCACGTGATTATTAGCCCAGCCGTTAAACCGATAAAGCTCGAGCACAGCAGCGCGTGGGTGACGTAAGACACCGCGCACGTGAGGGCAGATCCCGGTATGGGGAGTCCATGTGTGACGTCAGGCGAGTGGGGGTGTCTGACGTCACCGTATTTAAACGAACCAAAATGGGCGTTTCTTATTATTTCGGTGGGACAACAACATTAATCACGGGTTTCATCACTGAATCCAGTGTTGTGGGATGTAAAGTCCCCTGTTATGTGTCCGGCTGTGCCGTGTTGTTGGTGGAGTGGGCAGCGTGGTGTTTGTCTCGATTCGGGTCACAACACCAGAATTGCCAGCGGGGTCCACACACAGTGTATTAGTCAACAGAATACACTGTGTGTATTCTCAAGTGAGGAGTCTGTGTGGAGATGCAGCTTCCCTGGAGGTGGACGAAAGAGGACACACCAACAGGTGGAACCAGCTGCGGGAAGACATGATTTTTCAGGTCTGATGACGAGCTGAATGTACCATAACCTTCAGACTGAATCAGAAAACCATTATGAGGGTATTTGAAATGTCAGAAGCAGAGGAGATGTGATCCCATGTCTCCATCAGACCCTCAGTGAGATGGTTCCAGTTATAACGTGCAGGGATGAAAGCACAGTGTTTGGGGTCTGATTTAATCACTGATTCTGACACAGTGAGAGGGTTAGTTTTGCTGCAAGGAAGCAACATTAATGCAAGAAGACACAGGAACTTCATCAGTTGCCAGTTGTTTAGCAGAAGTGACCAATCTCTATGCTACTTTGACAGAAACAGATATTCCCAGACGTAAGAAAGGGGTGCAGTCTGGTTTATTTCAGGTTGGAGAGGGGTGTTGAGTTTTGAAATCAATGCCTCGCGGTACCACCATCGTTAATTTAGCATGTGCGGAGTGGCGGATCACACAGCACGGAAACAGGCGTTTGGCCGGCCATACCTGTTCTGACCATCCACTCACTGTCTACACTGGTCCCATTTATCAGCACTTGGTTCACAGCCGACTGTATCTCGGCAGTTTCAATGCTCATCCTGTTCGTAAATGTTGTGAAGGGACCTGCCTCCACCGCCACCTCGGGCAGTGAGTTCCAGATTTCAGCTACCCTGGTGACACCGGCTCCTCCGCTGTTGTGCGGGGTAGGGTTGTTTCCTTTGGCGGGGGGGGGGTGGGGGGTGCTCAAAGGCCTGTTTCCGTGCTGTGTGATCCACCAATCCGGACATGCTAAATTAACGATGGTGGCACCACAAGGAATTGATTTCAAAACTCCACACCCCTCTCCAACCTGAAATAACCCTTTTGTCCAGAGGGGTGGGGTTTGTAGATTGATGATCGGGATGCCGTTCTTTTTTTAAGCTGGGGTTGGGGTGGGAGTTTGATTTTTCTCTCTGAACGACTTTCATGCTGGGACTCACAAACACAACAGCTCGTTAGTTCCGCTGTATCTGTCAGTTCACCAGCGCTTGAATGTCGCCGATCGTTGAATGTGGAGGCGGAGATGTTGGAGAAGACAGCGCCCCACTCGCGACTAGGAGAGCCCGATCACGTGTCCATGTCCGTGATCTGATTGGATACATCGCCATGACGTTATAGCACTGTGACGTCATTCACTGGCTCTCATTTTGGAAGGGATTCAGTCGGCCATCGCAGATTCACCAACAGCTTCGCTCTGGGAAGCGGCCGTTCACCTGCTCCGTGTGTGTGAAGAGACTCATTCAGTTAACCCACCTTGTGACGCTCCGGTGAGTTCACAATAAATAGAGGCCACTTTTCTGTCCGGAGTGAGCAAAGAGTTTTACTCAATCATCCCAGCTGCTGCAACACCAGCAACTTCACATCAGGGAGGAAGTTCAAATCAGCTCCGTGTTAAATGTTTAACCATCACGGTGACTGAAGGCAGCTGCAGGTTCATGAGGGACTGTTACTGTCAGATTCTGCAGTTCTTGCGGCTGCTCATCGCACCCAGGACTGAACCCTGGTCACTGAGCATTGGAGGAGTCTGTTCTGCTGATGTTAGCCTTAAACTAGACTGGTGTTTAATATTGTGGAGCTGTGAAAGATAAATCAGCTCTGTATCAAATCCCGTGTCTTAGGTTCTTATCGTCTCTAACACACTCACAATGTACACTAGAGTGGCCACTCTGTCCATCTGGTCCCTGCCCATGTTTCTGTTCCATATCAGTATATTAAAATCTACCCCTGCCATTCCCCTCTCACTCTCCCTGTGATGACAGGTTACAACTAGTCACCGCTCCGTGGGATAAGAGATTTCTCTTGAATTTCAGAGAATCATAGAAATCTACAACACATTACAGACGCTTTGGCCCACAATGTTGCGCCGACCATGTAACTTACACTAGAAACTGCTTTAAAATTACCCTACCGCATAGCCACCTATTTTCCTAAGCTCCGTGTACCTATCTAAGAGACTCTTAAAATACTCTATTGTATTCGCTTCTGCCACCATCGCTGGCAATGCATTCCACACAAACACCACTCTTTGTTTTAAAACCTTAGCTCTGACATCTCCTCTGTACCTACTTCCAAGCAGCTTAAACCTATTCCCCCTCGTGTTAGCCGTTTCTGCCCTGGGAAAAAGCCTCTGGCTATCCACACGACCAATGCCTCTCATCATCTTATACACCTGCATGAATTTCCTGCATGATTTTCTCCGGGCTGAACAAGACGATGAGCTCACTGTGGTTGTGACGTTGTTCAGGGCTCTGGACGAAGTTGGTTAAACTCCTTCTCCGCTCTTTTCAATGTTTTGTGTCATTTTCACCTATTTTAAAGGACTGTGCCTCAGACAGCTGGGTTGTTGCAATTTTTACGTACCAGCAGCAATAGATCACTAACGGAGTCAGGTTTCGATGTTAAAACCACCCTCTTCATTAGTATCTACTCCAAATCTAAAAGATTGAACGAAATAAACAGCAATTAACGGTGTTGTACGTATTCCAAACTATCAAACTTGGGAAACAATGCTTAAAGTCTTAAGATGGTAAAGTGGAAAAGTTCAGTAATCTACGGAACAAGTGAGTGAGAGGAGAGATTTGTAAATCCACACGAAGATGTAGAGAGAAGGCAACTACGAAGAATTCCACACACATTCCACGCTGGGTGAACGGAATAACAGTCGCCGAAGATCTTATCCGTCGATTAGTTCCGAAATACACTTAGAAATATCACCAGGTGACAGTCACAAGAATATCGTCTTCGGGTGGTTACCACAAAACACCCCGATTCCGGGTAAGGGAAATCCACACATATGGATTATACGAAGTGACAGTCACACATCCGTTGTGCACTGCGTGCCGATGATCAACCCAATCTTTTGGGCATAGCAGTGACAAGCTGAAGTCTCTCTCACTCTTCCTCTCTTCCTCTCCCTCTATCTCTCTCTCTCCCCTCCCTCTCCTCCCCCCTCTGTCTCTCTGTCTCTGCTGCAGCGCCTGTGTGACGTCACAGACCCGCCTCACTCAGGCACTTAAAGCGACACTCACAGTAAACGAATCTGCGGTCTCGTAACACAATGCACCTCTAAAGTCTGACAGCAGACTAGCGAGTGAATCTTCGATGGAGCAGAGTCAGAAACCAAAGAGTTGCCAGCCTGAGCCAGGGCTTTGCGGCTCCAGACAGAGATGGGGTCTGGAGTTTACGAGGAGGAGGAGGAATCAGACCAGCAGGATATGGCTACAAAGGGAAGATCAGAAAAATTTGGAAACTGGTTGACCGAAAAAAAAGATGGTTAGTTTCTGCAAAATACTAGTGGGAATCAAAAGATCAGGCAGCAATTGTGGAAAGGGATAAATAAACAACTTTTAGACCGAGCCTCTTCAGCATGCCTAGACTGTGGACTCCGCTGCTTAGTTGCTACCTGAACTGCAGAGCTCCTCCAGCATTTTGTGTGTGTGCGCGTCTCTGTATGTCCAGCCACTGCAGAATCTCTTGTGTTTTATATCCACATTTTACTTTGGCATTAAATACACGTTGATATTGAGTATATTGTTCATGTGAGCCGCTTCCTGAGTTAAAAAAGCTGCAGACTTTTTCTATATACCCGAAAAAAAATGAGATATGGACATTGAACCGGTACTTCAAGAACTGTTTAATGGCACCGGTATTACCCAAAAGGCCCTGCGCGAATAAATCTTAGCAGGCGCTGAAGCACTGATGAACTGCGCAGGCGTCAGGCTGACGACGTCCCCGAGTATCACGCATGCGCGCAGCACACGAGGCCTTGAAAATGTCGGTTGCAGGTAAGAGTGATTTTCCGTGTTTTTATCTTAAACACCGACTTCGGGATAATTCCTCTGAATTTCGGAGACCGTGGGCAGCAATCCCGGGACAGTCCTGCCCTCTTCCCTCTCTCTCAGCCCCACGATCCGTACACGGACCCCGGGGAGCTCCCGGCTGATGAGGGAATGGGAACCGATGGATCTCTCAGACAGAGCTGAGCTCCAGCTATCTAAATGCAAGGATTAGGAACTCGGAGAAAGGGAACAAAATCTTTTACATCACCCATCTGTGGACACTCTCTGGAGGTCCAAGATCCGTAAGCTCCACGACCGCTGGACTAAGTGTGTAAATGTAGGAGTGGACTATGTTGAAAAATAGATGTGCTAGATTTTCTAAAATTGACCTTCTACCTTAGGCCACAAACTTATCTGTCATTCCTTATTTATTTATTTATTTATCTATCTATCTATTTATTTATATATATATATATATATATATATGGAAAAGCAGTATAACATTAGATGATCATCACCATAAGATGAAAGTTGAAACCTTAGCCTTTGTTTTAAATTAGTACTTAGTCTTTCCTGTGATTAGAAAATCGGAATCTTGGTTAAATTACTGGACATAAAGTATGGTGAGGTACATTGCTAGCATTGTAGATTAGCAAAGATTCTACTTTGGATTGGACTTCCAGAGCACAGTTACTGGATATCCACAGGACAGTACTGTCAAAGACTAAGATGGTACTTTCAAATAGCATTGGAAAGGAAATGAGCGGGAATTTTTGCAGTGATACAGGGCAAGAGAAGGATTGGAATTGAGAGGATAGTTCTGATTGATGATCTCCATTCATGCCAACAATAATTTTATAATAATTATTCTGTGATTCTGTGTGAAGCTTTCCCTGGTCATTTGCCACCTCTTCTTGTGATTCTGCTCCTAAATGTGAAAACTTGGAGAAGTGAGTTTAAAATTATGCCATTGAACTGGTTGTAAGAATGGATCACACCTATTGGTCCTCATTTGCTTTATTCAGAGCCTTGTCAATAGCATAAATAACTGAATAAACATTTCATTAGAACGGGGTGGATTAAACTGAATATATAGGATCTTTAAATTATACCCCTTCCCACTTATTATTTTCACTGGAAAAGAGATGTTGAAATTCTAAGTAATCATGACTAAAGTGTAATATGGTTTTAGAAAAAAAGCTCAAGGTCAAATAAGCGTGAAACATCTGTCGAGCATTTTATAGGAAGGGACATTAAAGACATTCATCATTCATGCTGATTTTTCCTCCCAGCACTGCCGCAAATACACAAACCACCCCACTTCCCTTCAGATCTACTCCATGCTGTGCCTCATGAAACAGCCAAGATTAGCAGTTCACCATCTGTGGGAAAAATTGAGTACAAATACCTAATAAGATTGGGATGTGTACATTTTTCTATACACACGAAAAGAATGAGGTATGGACATTGAACCGGTGCTTGCACAAATGTTTAATGGCACCGTGATTACCCATAGGGCCATTCATTAAGAATTTCGCCGGCGCTGAAGCGCCGATGAAATGCGCAGGCGTCAGGCTGAGGAAGTCCCTGAGTTTCAGGCATGCGCGCAGTACACAGAAGGATTTGAAAATGTCGGATGCAGGTAAGAGTGATTCTCCGTGTTTTTATCTGAAACACAGACTTCGGGATAATTCCTTTGAATTTCGGACACCGTGGCCAGCAATCCCGGCACAGTCCTGCTCTCTTCCCTCTCTCTCAGCCCCACGATCCGTACACGGGCCCCGGGGAGCTCCCGGCTGATGAGGGAATGGGAACCGATGGATCTCTCAGACAGAGCTGAGCTCCAGCTATCTAAATGCAAGGATTAGGAACTCGGAGAAAGGGAACAAAATCTTTTACATCACCCATCTGTGGACACTTTCTGGAGGTCCAAGATCCGTATGTTACACGACCGCTGGACTAAGTGTGTAAATGTAGGAGTGGACTATGTTGAAAAATAGATGTGCTGGGTTTTCTAAAATTGTCTCCTTCTACCTTAGGCCACAAACTTATCTATCACCCCTTTTATTTATATATAGCAGTATAACATTAGATGATCATCACCATAAGATGAAAGTTTAAATCTTAGCCTTTGTTTTAAATTAGTACTTAGTCTTTCCTGTGATTAGAAAATAGGGATAAAGTATGGTGAGGTACATTGCTAGCATTGTAGATTAGCAAAGATTCTACTTTGGATTGGACTTCCAGAGCACAGTTACTGGATATCCACAGGACAGTACTGTCGAAGACTAAGACAGTACTTTCAAATAGAATTGGAAAGGAAATGAGAGTGAATTTTTGCAGTGATGCAGGGCAAGAGAAAAGGATTGTTGTTGAAAGGATAGTTCTGGTTGATGATCTCCTTTCATGCCAACAATAATTTTATAATAATTATTCTGTGATTCTGTGTGAAGCTTTCCCTGGTCATTTGCCAGCTCTTCTTGTGATTCTGCTCCTAAATGTGAAAACTTGGGGAAGTGAGTTTAAAATTATGCCATTGAACTGGTTGTAAGAATGGACCACACCTATTGGTCCTCATTTGCTTTATTCAGAGCCTTGTCAATAGCATAAATAACTGAATAAACATTTCATTAGAACGGGGTGGATTAAACTGAATATATAGGATCTTTAAATTATACCCCTTCCCACTTATTATTTTCACTGGAAGAGAGATGTTGAAATTCTAAGTAATCCTGACTAAAGTGTAATATGGTTTTAAAAAAAAGCTCAAGGTCAAATAAGTGTGAACCATCTGTCGAGCATTTTATAGGAAGGGACATTAAAGACATTCATCATTCATGCTGATTTTTCCTCCCAGCACTGCTGCAAATACACAAACCACTCCAGCTCCCTTCAGATCTACTCCATGCTGTGCCTCATGAACCAGCCAAGATTAGCAGTTCACCATCTGTGGGAAAAATTGAGTACAAATACCTAATAAGGTTGGGATGTGTACATTTGTCTCCCAATTTATGATGTAGGAGCATTGATATTATGCTGCTTTGTGCGTAAAATATACAATCCTCTTTGTTCAATTCTTTATTAGCTAGTGAACTTACAAGTTTGCTTCATGGAGTTAAGCAATTTAATTTTAAACAACAGCATGAATTGATAAATGTTACCAATTTTAAATAGCAAAAAGTTTATAGTATTTTTTTCCTGGGAAAAAATAGAAGGGGGAAAAAGAAGACTTTTGGTCTGAAGTTTGAATAGTGTTATGATGTGACTGCATTTTTCGAAAGAAAAGAACAAAAATTGTAGTTATCCAAATGCAGAAAGGTTAATCCTACATTAAATGTGAATTACGATTAAGAGATCCAAGATAATGTTAATTTAATAAAATAATTTAAATCCAATTATTGCTTTAAATCTACACTATACGTTCAAGAATGCATTTTAGGTGGCTCAACACCTCAAGCAGGTCAGTCAGGTATCTCTGCTCCCTTTAAACTTGCACGTTTCTGTTTCCGAGATGCCTTTGAAACTTACTTTGACCTTATTTTCTGAGCTTCTTTTAAACTTGCAGGTTATGTGGAACATATCATTCTATAATGTGATGTCTAAAAACAGTGATTTGGAAGTGAGGTATGATGTTTAATATGAGAACATCTAATAATACAGAAAATCTGCTGGTCCGACACCCAAGACCCAACCATGGCAGGTTCACTAAGTTTTACTGTGGTTCGTCACATGTTTGGAGGGCTGTCGCCTGAAAGTAATGATCATTAATCACCACCAATGTTACATAGTTCACACTAAAAATAAAAGCACAAGGGAGAAATCGGCCTCTGCCGCACCTTTTTTTCAGAGTGCTCAGTGGTTCATTTGAAATCAGGTCCAGAATTTTCCTGCACTTCTGATGGGAAATCTGTTGGATGTGTTTCTGACAAACATAAACCCAAAAAATGTAATGAGTCAATGCACCAAGTGGATTGATCGCCAGCACTTTTGAACAGTGTGTTTCAGCCTATTCTGTTTCAATCTTTATGAAATGTGAAATAATATGAAAGGTCTAGAACAAAGGTGGGCAAACTTTTTGACTTGTGGGCCACAAAGGGTTCTAAAATTTGACAGGGGGGCCAGACCAGGAGCAGATGGACGGAGTGTTTTGGTAATACACCTCATAAGAGAAAATAAAATATCATGGGATATGTAGAAAACATGTGCTTTAATTTCAATTGAAAATGAACAAATGCATTACAACAAAATATCTGTCTTTGAAGTCCCATGGTATTTGGTTATTTATTGAAATGACTTTTAAAACACTGAAAATTAAATGAATAAAATACAGCTTTTTAAAATAGTAACAGTTATTATTTTAAAGCTCTGAAAATTCTGTATCCTTCAAGGTATTATCATCATCACTCTCCTCCTGACTGTCTTTATTTCAAAACCGGTAGGAGATGCAGGTCTACTTGTCCTACTCCTTCTTATTCAATTGTCCACTGTGCCAAAACTCAACAACGACCAGCACAAAGACAGAACAATGCCAGCATGCCAGTATGCGGAGCGCGTTATTGATCTGGAGTGCATTTTTTATTTTGAGAACGTACGTGCACCTGCGTACTACTCGTGTCCATCACTTAACAGGAATGACATGTAACATGTAAGGCTTATTGAAAAAAATATTTTCAAATGCATTTTTTACATAACACAACGAAGAAACTTATTTTTAATTTCAGTGGGAACAGTGTTGTTGGTCTCCCTTTTTAGTTAGCGCATCAAAGTCTGGATTTAGTTTTGTTGTGGCGATTCTCAGGATGGATCTGAGGTGTTGGTCAGTTAACTTGGATCTGTGGCTGGCTTTGTTGATGTTCATGACGCTGAACGCCTGTTCACACAAATAGGTCGAGCCGAACAAAGAGTAAAGCGCAAATGTGGAGTAATACGCTGCACCTCAACAAAGGTCAATGTATATAGAGTGCGTCATCTATTGGGAAAACACCAGAATTGCGGGGAAAAGACATTAACAAGGTTTATTAATATAATTTCGTCAAGTTCTGCGGGCCGGATTAAAAAGCTTAACGGGCCGCATATGGCCCGCGGGCCGTAGTTTGCCCATGCCTGGTCTAGAACTTGATAGAGGGCTAAAAGATTACGAGAGGCATAGACAGGGTGGATAGTCAGTACCCGTTTCCCAGGGCACCAACAGCAAACACCAGAGGGCATATGTATAAAATTAAGGGAGGGAAGTTTAGGGGAGACATCAGGGGTAAGTTTTTTTTTCACAGAGGGTTGTGAGTGACTGGAATGACTTGCCAGGGATGGTGGTGGAGGCTAAAACATTAGGGGTATTTAACATCCTCTTGGACAGGCACATGGATGAAAGAAAAATGGAGGGTTACGGGGTAGTGTGGGTTTAGTTCTTTTTTTTAAGGTTTATATGGGTTGGCACAACATGGAGGGCTGAAGGGCTTGTACTGTGCTGTAGTGTTCTATTCTATGGCTCTAAAATCTTTTACTTCACCAGTTGAGAAAATCATCTTTGTTCTACCTCCAATCACAAAGAGGAAATCTGCAGATGCTGCAAATCCAAGCTACACACACAAATTGCTGGAGGAATTCAGCATTAGTACTCTTTTCCATAGATACTGCCTGGCCTGCTGAGTTCCTCCAGCATTTTGTGTGTGTTGCTTGTTCTACCTCCTCTCGGTCTGCAATTTTCTACCAGTGAGAACATGCTTCCACCAATTCTGTCTGGCTACATAATGATATCAAACACCTTTGCCCTGGCCAACGAGTAGCTTTCACATCACAAATGTGCCAGACTCCAGGGAGACAGACTACTGCCTTCCTTTGCATTACCATCACTGAGTTCACCTCTGTCAATCACCTGGGTGAGACTTCAGGGGAAATATTTATGTACAATACTGTGTGTATTGTGGTGATGCAAGAGTTGCTGGAGAATTTTCAAGTGGGAAGAAGTGGAGTGATATTTGGAAATCTGAAACTGAAAGCATCATTTAGCAAGAAAATCACAAATAGGTGGTTTGCAAAAGCAGCGGCGAGTAAATCCTTCATTAACCTGTTACTTAGGTTGTGTGAGAGTGCAGATGAACTCAATCAAGACTCAACCAGAGGAGATTAAAGTTCTTACTGACAGTGACTTGCTCGCTGTTGAAATGAATACCTCTCTATATAAAATTCAGTTTGCACATGTTGTTGTCACTGGGTAAAAATTGTACAGTACAAGGTTTTGCACACACTGGTCATTACAAATTAGAGGGGATATTGGTGGGAAGGCGGGGAGACCTCCAGTGTCCCTGACGCCCTCACGTATATCCAGCTGCACTTTAAGGAGTTAGAGCTGGAACTGGATGAATTCCGCATCATCCAAGCGTCAGAGGGTGTGATAGGTATGACGTGCAGAGAGGTGAGTTGTACCCAGGGTGCAGGACACAGGAAACTGGGTGAGAGTCAGGAAGGGGAATGAGGTTAAATAGCCATCGCCGAGAACTCTTGTTGCTATCCCACACAACAACAGGTGGACACTTTAGAAACTGTTGGGGGGAATTACCTGGCAGAGGAAAGTCAAAGGGGTGATAGGGGATTTGTTAGTTAGTGGAACAGAACTAGAAAGGGATGAGTATCCTAGTGGCAAGGCTTGCTGGTGCTCCCCTGTGGGGTGGGTGGTTAAACTAAAGTTGCAGGGAGGATTGGAGTCAGAATGACAGAACAGATAGTGGAGAGGTTGAATTGAATCGAATTGACTTTATTACTTACATTCTTCATACATGAGTTGTAGAAATCTTTATGTTATGTCTCTGTCTAAATGTGCAATGTTAAATTTTTTAATAGTTTATAATAAATAGTATGTACAACAGGACAGTCAGGATAAATAAAAGTACAAATGTATCAGCATGAATTAATCAATCAGAGGGCCTGGTGGAAGAAGCTGTCCCTAGGCCTGTTGGTCCGGGCTTTCTGGCTGTGGTACCGTTGCCCAGATGGTAGCAGCTGGAACAGTTTGTGGTTGGGGTGACTCTGGTCCCCAATGATCCTTTTTACACAGTGGCCCTTTTTACACACCTGTTTTTGTCAATGTCCTAAATAGTGAGAAGTTCACATCTACATATGCGCTGGGCTGTCTGCACCACTCTCTGCAGAGTCCTGCAACTGAGTGAAGTACAGCACCCATACCAGGCAGTGATGCAGCCAGTCAGGATGCTCTCAATTGTGTCCCTGTGGAAAGTTGTTAGTATTTGGGGCCCCGTCCCACACTTCCTGAACCGCCTGCGGTGAAAGTGGTGCTGTTGTGCCTTTTTCACCACACAGCCAGTATGTACAGACCAGGTGAGATCCTCGGTGTTGTGTGTGCCAGGGAACTTAAAGCTGTTCACCCTCTCAACCCCAGATCCTGGGTCAGCCTGTCTCCATTTCTCCTGTAGTCTACAGCCAGCTCCTTTGTTTCAGTGACATTGAGGGCCAGGTTCTTTTTTTGACACCAAACAGATGTCATTCAGACCTCAGGACATGAAATTATGATATTGTAGCCATTACTTGGACTTGCTTGCGCCCAACAGTCTGAGGGATTTCAAGGAACAAATCTGTAGAGAGATTGCGGACTATGCCAAGAAACAAAGGTTGATAAAGTGAGTGATTTTAACTTTCCATTTATTGACTGGAATCCTAGGCTGTAAAAAGACTAGATCGGGTCGAGCTTATCAAATCTACCTTAATCAGTATGTAAAATTCCCGATGTAGAAGTGTGCAATAAGCTATTGGGAAGTGATCTAGGGCGAGTGACAGAAATTAGTGTATGGGAACACTTTGTATCTACTGATTATGAGATTCCAAGTAAATACAGAAAAGCAGAGGCCTGGACCTCTCTTGAGATTCTAAATTGGAGAAAGGCCAATTTTTATGATATTTGCAAGGATTTAACAAGTGTGGATTGGGACAGGATGTTTTTTAGCAAAGGAGAACTTGGTAAGTGGGAGTTCTTCAGAAGTGAAATTTTAAGGGTGTAGAGTTTGTATGTGTCTGACAAAATAAAAGTTGAATGGTAACTAGTGCAGGGAATCTTGGTTTTCAAGAGATATTGAGGCCCTGGATATCTCATTCCTCTAAATGCCGCGGACTGTTGGGTGCAACCAAAACTCATTAATGACAACCATTTCATAATTCCACTCCTGAACTCATCTGACTTTCCTTTAGTTGTCTTCTGTTGGATTCTAAAAGCTTCCTAATGGTCTTTTGCTCTTTTGTTTGCTCTCTCCTCTGCTTTTATGTTGGTTTTGGATTCTCATTTAACCCACGTTGTGCCCTGCTGCCATTCCAATGCTTCCACGTCTTTGGGATGTATCGATTACTCAGCTCTCGAATTGCTCCCAGAAACTCCAGCCATTGCTGCTCCATTGTCACTCCAACCTTTTCTCTTCCAAACAAGTTTGGCCAGCTTCTCTGTCGCAGAAACATGGAGAAGTTCAGTGGAGAAACAGGCTATTTGGCCCATTTAGTCAATGCCACAAAAACATTTAAGCTACCTGCAACTACCTGCACTGGGATCATCACCCTCCATACCCCTACCATCCAGGTACCTGTCAAACTTCTCTTAATGGTGAAATCGAGCTCATATTCACCACTAGTGCTGACATCTCATTCTGCACTCTCACGACCATTTCAGCAAAGAACTTTTCCAAATGTTCCCATTAAATTTTCACCTTCCCCACTTACCCATGACCTCTGGTTGTCGTCCCACCCAACCTCAGTGGAAAAAGCTGCTTGCATTTACCCTATCTATACCCTCATAATTTTGCTTACTTCTAACAAATCCTCAGAGCAATGTATAATTTCCTTGCTAATGTCTAGAGCCTTTTTTAGGTGTATAAGATGATGAGGGGCATTGAGTGTGTGGATAGCCAGAGGATTTTTCCCCAGCATTAAGATGGCTAACAGGAGGGGGCATAGTTTTAAGGTGCTTGGAAATATATGCGGAGGGGATGTCAGGGGTAGGTTTTTTACACAGAGAGTGTTGGATGTGTCAAATGCACTGCCAGCAGTGGTTGTCGAGGCGGATACAACAGGGACTTTTAACACTCTCTTAGATAGTTACATGGAGCTCAGAAAAATAGAGTACTATGTGCTAGGGAAACTCCCGGCAGCTTCTAGAGTAAGTTACATAGTCGGCACAGCACTGTGGGCCAAAGGATCTGTAATGTGCTATAGATTTCTATGATTCTATGAAATTCAAGGGAAATCTCCAAACCCACGGTGTGGTGACTAGTAGTGAATAGTGGGAAAGTTACTGG
This sequence comes from Hypanus sabinus, assembly GCF_030144855.1. Lineage (NCBI taxonomy): Eukaryota > Metazoa > Chordata > Chondrichthyes > Myliobatiformes > Dasyatidae > Hypanus > Hypanus sabinus. The sequence goes on along the minus strand of NW_026780717.1, from coordinate 590,589 downwards.
AACGTATGTGCAAGAACCGGAAATATAAGTATTTGGATAGATGTGGACTGATTAAGGATAGACAGCATGGCTTTGTGCATGGTAGGTCATGTCTAACCAGTCTTACAGAGTCTCTTGAGGAAGTTATCAGGAAAGTGGTTGAAAACAAGGCAGTGGATGTTGTCTACATGGACGTTAGCAAGGCACTTGACACAGTCTCATATGGGAGGTTGGTCAAGAAGGTTCAGTCACTCAGCATTCTAGATGAGACAGTAAATTGGATGAGACACTGTCTTTGGCAGAAGCCAGAGTGTGATAGCAGATGGTTGCCTCTCTGACTGGAGGCCTGTGACTAGTGGTTGCCACAGGGATCAGTGCTAGATCTGTTGTGGTTTGTCATCTATATCAGTAATCTGGATGATAGTGTGGTTAACTGGATTAGCAGATTTATGACCACCAAGACTGGTGGTGTAGTGGACAGCGAGGAAGACTATCATGGCTTGCAGTGCAATCTGGACCCCCTGGGAAAATGGTTTGAGAAATGGAAAATGGAATTTAATTCAGACCAGTGTGAGCTGTTGCACTTTGGTTTGACCTACCAAGGGAGGTCTTTCACAGTGACTGGTCGGGCACGGAGGAGTGTTGTAGAAGAAAGGGACCTGGGAATACAAGTCCTTAATTCACTGAAAGTGGTATCACAGTTAGATAGTGACGGAAAGAAAGATTTTAGCCCATTGGCTTTCGTGAACCAAATCCTGACAATAGATGGATATTATGTTGACTTGTAAAAGAGGCCTAATTTGGAGTATTGTGTGATGTTTTGGTCACCTACTGACAGGAAAGATTTAAAAGAGATTCAAAGATTTCAGAGAAAATTCACAAGGCTGTTGTCAAGTTTGGAGGACTTGGGTTATAAGGAAAGATTGAACAGGTCAGGACTTTATTCTTTGGAATGTAGAAGATTGAGGTGAAATTTGATTGTGGTAGAGGGGCATAGATAGTGTAAATGCAAGCTGGCTTTCTCCACTGAGATTGGGTAGGACTTCAACCAGTGGCCAGGGGTTAAGGGTGAAAGGTGAAATGTTAAGGGGAACATGAGGGGAAACTTCTGCAGACAGATGGTCATCTAGGTTTGGAATGAGCAGCCAGCACAAGTGGTGCACGCGAGCTCGATTTCAACATTTAGGAAGTTCGTGTAGGTACCTGGATTGTAGGAGTGTGGGAGGGGCAATTTAAATAGTTCAGCACAAGACTAGATGGCCCAAAGGACCTGTTTCTGTGTTGTACTTTTCTACAAGAACTTGAAATATTACAAAAATTCACTCTAACCCCTTTTACCAGCTGTGCGGACCAACCAGTCATCTCAGCAGGAATTTTTTTATATGGTGTTAAAGCTGTAGCACTTTAAGTTAATAATACATAAAAGAATTCCCAGATGCACATCCACAAAGACAATTTACGTGAGACTGTTTCAGTTACTGTGGGGCCAGGCACCCATGCAGCTCAGCAGGAACAGGGAATAATACCAATGGAGAGAGTCAAACTGAGCCAGGTCACAGATTGGAGACGGCAGAAATGTCCCATTCTTATAGAGACAGGAAGAGCTTCAGGGAATTGATGGTCATTCCAGATACCAGCACTCTGCCCAGTCAGAAGATGATTTCTCTGTCCAACTTGGGTTGAACCTCACTGTAACCGTGTGATACCAAGTCAAACCATGGCATCTCAAGTAATCTCATCTGAAATGTTGTCCTAAACCCATTGATGGATTTTGTAAATCTTTTCATAGGTTAAAAACGAGAAGGAATTTGTCGCCGGGGATCTCAAACAGAAAACGCCAGTTTTGCTGTCTCTGTCTGGATATTTAAGAAGTGGAGCGAGGGATTCAATCGACTATCCTTCCTGCTCAGACTGTGGAGAGGGATTCAATTGATCATTTGACCAAATAGCAAGCCAGTCATCTTACACAGGAGAAAGGCTGTTCACCCGCTCAGACAGTGGGAATAGATTCACTCAGTTATCACAATTGAAGGTACATCAGCAAGTTCACACTGGGCAAGGCCATTCATCTGTTCTGTGTGTGAGAAAGGATTCAGTTGGACCTGTGGACACACCAGTCAGTTCACACCACACCTGGTAGAGGCTGGTGATCTGCTGAATTTCTGGGAAAGGATTCACTCAGTCATTTGACCTTATGGCTCACCAGCGAGTTCACACTGGGGAGAAGCCATTCACCTGTTCAGTCTGTGGGAAGGGATTCACTCAGTCATCCAACCTACGGAGTCCCCAGCGAGTTCACACTGGGGAGAGGCCGTTCACCTGTTCAGAATGTGAGAAGAGATTCACTCAGTCATCCAACCTACGGAGTCCCCAGCGAGTTCACACTGGAGAGAGGCACTTCACCTGCTCAGTCTGTGGGAAGAGATTCACTCGGTCATCCAACCTACTGGTACATCAGCGAGTTCACACTGGGGAGAAGCCATTCACCTGCTCAGAATGTGGGAAAGGATTCAGTGATTTATCCAACCTACTGGTACATCAGCGAGTTCACACTGGGGAGAAGCCATTCACCTGCTCAGAATGTGGGAAAGGATTCAGTGCTTTATCCAGCCAACTGAGACATCAGCGAGTTCACACTGGGGAGAAGCCATTCACATGCTCAGAATGTGGGAAAGGATTCAGTGAGTTATCCACCCTACAGAGACATCAGCGAATTCACACTGGGGTGAAGCCGTTCACCTGTTCAGAATGTGGGAAGGGATTCACTCAGTCATCCAACCTACGGAGTCATCAGCGAGTTCACACTGGAGAGAGGCCATTCACCTGCTCAGAATGTGGGAAGAGATTCACTGAGTTATCCACCCTACAGAGTCACCAGCGAGCTCACACTGGGGAGAAGCCGTTCATCTGCTCAGAATGCGGGAAGGGATTCACTCAATCATCCCAACTACAGAGACACCAGCGAGCTCACACTGGGGAGAAGCCATTCACCTGCTCAGAATGTGGGAAGGGATTCACTCAGTCATCCTACCTACTGAGACATGAGAGAGCTCACACCGGTGAAAAGCCGTTCAATTGCACAGAATGTGGGAAACGGTTCACTCTGTCATCCAACCTTCTGAAACACCAGCGAGTTCACACTGGGGAGAAGCCGTTCCTCTGCTCAAAATGTGGGAAGAGATTCACTCGCTCATCCGACCTGCAGAATCATCAGCGAGTTCACACTGGAGAGAAGCCATTCCCCTGCTCAGAATGTGGGAAGAGATTCAGTCACTCATCCACCCTACTGGTACATCAGCGAGTTCACACTGGGGAGAAGCCGTTCATCTGCTTAGTCTGTGGGAAGAGATTCACTGAGTCATCCAGATTGCTGGAACATCAGCGAGCTCACACTGGAGAGAGGCCATTCACCTGCTCAAAATGTGGGAAGAGATTCACTCGCTCTTCCACACTACAGAGACATCAGCGAGTTCACACTGGAGAGGAGCCATTTACCTGCTGAGAATGTGGGATAGGATTCACTCAGTCATCCCAACTACTGGCACACCAGTCAGTTGTTATGAATCCCTAGGTTTTGTTTGCTGTGGACTGTCATTTTAAGAGAGAGAGATTAGGAAGGTGAATCAGTTTGACTTGCAGCTTGTTTACATCACTCACAGCTTGTTTAGTTTTAACTGAGGACACAGACACTCAGAGTCAGACGGAGATGAAGGAGGAAAAATGGAAAGATCGATACAAGGGAAATAGGTGCCAAGGGTCACTGTTTGGAATTTTCCTATGCCCACAAGTGTGGGTTAATTATCGATTCATCATACATCGAATGTGTGGTTGTCACCTCGTTTGATCCATAGGAGTGGATCTGATTTGGGGTATCCTGTGAAGACCACTGATGTGTTACCCCTTGCCTGGGTGTGGTGTGGTAATTCACTTGAAGACAATATGCCTTGTGACAAGTCACTTTGGGTGATAATTAGTATGTGGATTTGGAAGGATGACAGATAAAATCTACAGTGACTGTTCTCTTGTTTTACCACCATGGAACCTGCGGAATTCGACATAATTGCCTTCTATCGACATTTACCCTGGATTACAAATATCTCTCTCATCAGTTATTCCGTGGTTGAACTGAACTTTCATAATTTACCATCTGAAGACTCCAAGCCTTGTTTCCCCCTAGCTCAATAGTTTTGGATTTATATTTACACACATATATACACATAACACTGTTAACTTTTGTTTATCTTGCTTAAGTTACTATATTATAAGTAGATTCTAATAAAGATAGTTTTAAGATCAAAAACAGACTCCTGGTGTAGTCTCCACGAGGAAATCTGCAGATGCTGGAAATTCAAACACATACAAAATGCTGGTGGAACACAGCAGGCCAGGCAGCATCTATAAGGAGAAGCACAGTCGACGTTTCAGGCCGCGAACCTTCGTCAGGCAGTCTCAGGCAGTCCTGATGAATGGTCTCGGCCTGAAACGTCGACTGTGCTTCTCCTTATAGATGCTGCCTGGCCTGCTGTGTTCCACCAGTATTTTATGTGTGTTGTTCCAGGTGTAGTCTATTGGTGCTGATTCGTTTCTAAAGCTTTACGATTCATAACAAAATTGGGGCCTGCATCTGGGATATGAACAGCTATGAGGGCGTAGTCATTAATTATCGATTTCATTGGGGAAGTCCCTTCTGATTTATTTGTGTGTGGAAAATCAGCAGCGGATGCTGATTATTGTTTGGAAGCGGGAACCTCTGAGGCATTAGAGGATGCCAGACGGATTGAGTTGTTGAGTCTTGCTAGAAGGTTAAAACTTGCTATGTTGAAATTGACAATGAGGAGGGCACAGATGCAGAGGGTGACAGCTGAACATTATGTATCTGAGGGTGTGTTTAAAGTGGAGGACTTGGAGGTGTTTCCTGAAAGTAAACCTCGTGAACTTGAGCTCCAGTACGAGTCAGAAAAATTAAAGATGGAGGCTGCAGAAAGGCAGAGGCAGTTTGAGGCTATAGAGGCAGAAAAACAGAGAGGAGGCAGAAAAACAGGGAGGAAGCAGAAAGACAGAGGCTATTCGAGCTGGAAAAGATACAGTGGTTTCAGCAAAGGGGTCTAGCGTTAGACTCTGGTGATAAGTTTGAGGCTAGTCAGGAAATTAAATTGGTACCTCCATTTGATGAGAAAGAGGTTGATAAATACTTACAGCATTTTGAGAAGGTTGCTTAGAATTTAAAGTGGCCAAAAGAGGGTTGGTTCTCTTACAAAGGGGGAGGCTTAGCAAGCCTATTCTGCTTTGACAGTTGATGAAGCAGCTGATTGTGACATAGTGAAACAGGCTGTGCTCAAAGCTTACGAGTTGGTCCCAGAATCATACAGGCAAAAGTTTTGAAATTTGTGGAAATCTGTGAACCGGACATATGTAATTTGCTTATGAGAAGTCTGTGTGTTTTGATCGCTGGTGCACATATATGATGATGATGATAAGTATATGATGATTTTAATAGCTTGAAAGAGTTAGTTTTAATTGAAGAATTCAAAAGGTGTGCTCCTGACGACATAAAGACCTCTTTAGATGAAAAGGATACTGCCAATTTGCAGGAGTCTGATAGAATAGCAGATGAGTTTGCTTTTACTCATAAGGTTAAGATTATCCCAAATAAGAGCTTCCAAAAGAGTGCCAGAGATCACCAGGGTAAACCAGAGATTACAGCTGGGACTAGTGACAAGAGTAAGGATGAAGGGAAGCAGTTGAAAGAGAAATATTCTGGTCTTGCTCGTTACTATTGTAAGAAAGCTGGTCATGTGATGGCTAATTGTTCTATCCTGAATAAGAAAAATGAAAAGAAGCCAGTCCCAAATGCCGGTGTTCAGTTTGTTGACGCACCTATAAACCCACAGGGTTCTGAACATTCTGTTGAGGCTCAGTTATGGACTGAGAACTCTGACTGAATTAAGAAGGCTTTTGATCATTTTATGTCAAATGGGTTTGTATTAGTAAAGGAAGGGTCAACCCAACTACCAAAAATTCTTCGAGTTACTGGGGATTCTCAGTCACTTATATTAGACAGCGTTCTAAAGTTTGGTGATGAGACGAACACTGATGAAGTAAATCTTATTAAAGGCTTTGGGGGTAGCATGGTTTCTGTGCCATTGTACAAGGTAAATTTACTGTCAGGGTTGCTTTTGGGACCTGTTAAAATTGGATTATACTCCATTTTACCATTGGAAGATGTTAGTTTGCTGTTAGGGAATGACCTAAAATTGTTCCTGCAGCGCTGTTGACAACTAAGACAACCGCTGACGACCCACAGATGGATTTTAACATTTATCCTTCCTGCGCAGGAACTCAAAGTATGGCTAAAAGTATGCCGACGCAGACGAATCTGTGCAGCATGATTCTGATACCCATGATAGCCAAAATCGGGATTCAGGTTATGATGACTTGTCAGGGAATTTCTGCCTTCATTGTTTCAACAGGATTCAGTCGTAAGTCTGATGAGAAAGATTTATCCCTGTCTAGGAAGGAGTTTATAGCAGAACAGAACCGAGACCCTGAGATTGAAGCTTTAAAAGAAACAGCCCTCTCAGATGATGAGATTAAGAATGTGCCAGTAGGGTATTATCTCATGATGAATTGTCAATGAGGAAGTGGAGGCCACCTGCTATACCAGCGAGTGAGGAATAGGAAATGGTTCACCAAGTTGTAGTTCCTAAAGTTATATGGCTGAAATTTTAACTTTGGCCCACAGTATGCCATTAGGTCGACATTTTGGAGTGAATAAAACTGTAAACAGTTATGTAATAATTCTACTGGCCTAATTTGAGGAAAGATGTTGTGACCTTTTGCAGAAGCTGTCGCACTTGTCAAGTTGTGGGTAAACCGAATCAGGTCACCCCAGTGGCCCCACTCTGCCCTATAACTGCATTCGGTGAACCCTTTTTAAAATTTATAGTGAGGGGAACCTTGTCCTTGTTAAAGGAACAGTGGATTGATGGGGATGTACATGTTAACTTGTTAGACTCTGTTTAGAAGTTCAAGAATAAACTACACCAAGTCTGTAGTCTAGTGAGACAAAACTTAAAGATCTCTCAAAACAAAATGAAGTGTTGGTTTGATAAGTGGGCTTGAGAAAGAAAATATCAGGTGGGAGATAAGGTGCTTGAAATAGTCTCTCAAATTAATGATCTGAATAATGCTATTAAAACACCCGACCAACGTAAACTAACACAGGTGGTACACATAAATATAATGAAGCCGTATTTTGACAAGCAGGCACCGTCTGTGAGTGTTGTTGTCAAAACATATTGAGAATGAAACAATCGACTCGTCTGAGAATTTTCACAAGCCAAACATGGTCCCAGTTAGGCTAATAAACTCGGTTGTTCCAGAAAACATTGCTAACGAGTTGGCTCATCTGCAGCCAAAGCAACAACAACAGCTGAAGGAAGTAATCCTGATGTTTAAAGATTTATTTCACGATGTTCCCAAGCAAACCACAGTCGCAGTACATGATGTAGATATTGGTCAAGCCAAACCGATTAAACAACACCCATATTGCATGAACGTCGAAAAGTGTAAATTGGCTGAGCAAGGAATTGAATATATGATGAAAATGGTATTATTAGTCCTTTGGCATCAGATTGGAGCTCACCCTGCGTTATTGTGCCTTAACCTGATGGTGGTGTTAGATTTTGCACTGATTATGGGAAGGTAAATGCAGTAACAAAAACAGAATCCTCTCCTATCCCTAGGGAGGATGATTGCATCAATAAGTCTGGAAAAGCTAAATTTCTTACAAAGATTGATCTGTTGAAAGGGTATTGGTGTGATCCATTGACGGACAGAGGTAGAGAAATTTCTGCATTTGTGACACCTTCTGGGTTGTATGAACACAATGTTTTCTCTTTTGGAAGGAAAAATGGTCCAGGATCATTCCAGAGAATGATTGATTCTGTAATTCCAGGGTTAGAACACACAGATGCCTATATTGATGACTTAGCCACAGGGAGTGACACTTGGGAAAAGCATATCTCTGCAGTCGAGAAGCCGTTTAACAGGCTTTCTCAGGACGACCTTACAGTTAGCTAAGAGTGAATTTGGCCATGCCACTGTGACCTGTCTTGGTTATGTTGTTGGTCAAAGCAAGTTGGCTCCTGTTCGGTCAAAAGTCCAGGCAATTTCTCAAGTTCCTATTCTGACTGATAAGAAGGCTCTTAGAAGGTTTCTGGGAATGGATGGATATTATCGTAAGTTCTGTAAGAACTTTGCTGCTATCGCTCTTTCTCTGACCAATCTCCTGAAGAAGCGTGAAAAGTATGTTTGGACCGAACCTTGTCGGGAGGCATTTGATCGATTGAAAGTTATTAATTGAGATTAGGCCAATCAATGTAGTGTTGTCAGCCAATTTCATTAGCAGGTTGGAGCTGTGGGTGGCAACACAGTGTTATGGGTGCACAGAGAGTAAAGGAGAGGGCCAAAGAGACAACACTGTGGGGTATGTGTGCTGAGGGTCAGAGAGACAGGAGATGGAGCCCACTCTTACCACCTGCCGGTGACCTGACAGGAAGTCCAGGATCCAGCTACACAAGGCAGGGTGAAGGCCGATGTCTCTGAGCTTCTTGTCGATACTTCACGCCTTTGTATGGCTACTGCTCTGCCCATGACTGCAAGGAACTGCAGAGAACTTTGGAGAGCAGAGAACATCAGAGAAACAAGCCTCCACTCCATGGACTCTCCGTACACTTCCCCTCCCTCGGAAAAGCAGGGCATGTACACAAAGAACCTCATAACCTGGACATTCTTCCTGCAAACCCGCTCCCCCATCGGGGAAGAGATACAGAAGCCTTAAAGCGAACCACCCGGCTCAAGGACGGCTTCCTGTCTGCAGTTATAAGCCAAATGAATGATAAAATGGACTCGACCTCACAATGTAACTCGACGTGACCCTGCACCATATGTCTATCTGCACTGCACTTTCTCTGCAGCCATAATGTTTGTTACAGTTATTGTTTTATCGTATATCAGCTCGATGTACCGTTGTAATGTATCGATCTGTGTGGATGGTATGTCAGGGAAGATTTTCACTGTCGTTCAGTACATGATGATAATAAACAAATTCCCCATTTTAATTGTGTGCAAATATTAGACAGACTGAGCTTTTGCTCTGGAACCACAGAAGGAAACTGAACTGTTGTCTTTTTGAGGAACGCAAATAAATAGAAAAGGCTTTAATCTCTCATTACGATCTGCGGTAACTGGGATCAGGTGACTGGTGGTGGGTCTCCCATATCAATATCAGAATCAAGTTTAATAGCACCGGCATATGTCATGAAATTCGTTCAGAAGTAGAACCTAATTTTTGACCATAGATTTTAACAATTGTGATTTAATATAAGAATATAACTATCACATTGTTAAATTATATAAATAGTACAAAATGAAAAAAAGATGTAATAAACTATTTTAATTGTGTGGAACTTTTTGACTGACTGGGTTGTTGCTTTGGAAGTAGTGGAGTGAAGCTTGACTGAACTGTACACATTTATGAGAAGCTCAGATAATTATAAAAAGCTAAATTCTCACATAAGTGGGTCAGACACCCAGAAACATCGGCAGCACTTCAGCAGGTAAAAACAGTGGAATGAAACATGCTGAAAATATTGCCGAAAAAAAACCATATTGTCCACCACAACGAGAGGACGTGACAGATCCGGATCTCACTGCCTTGTCTGAACGGGGAAAGATGAAGCTACACGTCCACGTAGATCAGTGACCCGCAGATGCTGCAGATCTGCAGAGAAACGTGAACAGGAAACGGGATCACATGGCCCCTTTGGTCTCTCACCCCCAGACAGATGTCCGTTTACCCACTACTCTGTGGAAAGACGCAAACGCCGCTCACATCTCCACTCACCTTAACTGGATTAGACATTTCAACCCCCAGGGAAAATATATCGTCTGTCCACTCTATCTATTCCTCTCGTAATCTTATAAACGTCCATCCAGTCTCACCCCAGCCTGCGCCGCTCTGGAGAAAACAACACAAGTTTGTCCAGCCTCTCGTTATAGCTCCTGCCCTCTAATCCAGGCAGTGTCCCGGTAAACCTCTTCTGCACCCTGTCCAAAGCCCCGACATCCTTCCGAGAATGGGGGCGACCAGAACTGTATGAAACACTCCAGATGTGGTCTAACTAGTTTTATAAAAATGTGTTCCAAACTGTGGCGTTTTAGAAACGAACCAGCAGCAATAGGGTTCACACTGGAGTCTGGTTTTGATGTTAACACCATTATCTTTAGTAGTATCGACTTATAATATAGTAACTTAACGAAATGAAGGGAAGTTAACAGTGTTATGTATATATGTGTGTAAATATATCTCCCAGACTATCGAGACTGAGGGAACAAAGCTCAGAGTCTTGAGATGGTAAATTAGGAAAGTTCAGTAATCCACGGAATAAATGATAGGAGAGAGATATTTGTAATCCAGGGTGAAACGTAGAGAAACGGCCGTTACTTCAACCAACCGCCGTCGAAGTTCTTATCCGCTGAATCCGTCCACAGACGAGTTATCAGCGAAGTGACCTGTCACAGGAATACCGTCTTCCAGGGGTTACCACACAACATACCCAGGCAAGGGTTAACACAAGATATTCCAAAATCCACTCCTATGGATTATACGAAGTGACAGCCACACACATTCGTTGTACCGATGATCAACCCACTCTTGTGGGCATAGGAGAGTTCCAAGCCTCGGCTGCGACTAACTGAAGCGATCAGCTTTTCCAGTCTCTCTCTCTCTCCCCCTCTCCCCCTCTTCCCCTCTCTCCCTCTATCTCCTGGCCGACTGCCTGTCTGCAGATCGCTCTCTCTCTCTGATGGTTCAGTCCACAGTCAGCGCTGTCAGCCTGTGACTGACGTCATAGTCCCGCCTCCTCACGCCGGCGCTCTTAAAGAAACAGTCACAGTACGACCGCAGGCTCGTAACAGCCGCAACACAACTTCCCGACTTTTGAACTCACTGCTTCAACTAATAAAGACAACCATGTCATTTGCCCTCTTAACCACCGGATCAATCTGTGCAGTCTCTTTCAGGGAGCGATGAACTTGGAGTCTAAGATCCCTCTGATCATCGACAATGCTCAGGGTTTTGCATTTAACAGTGTACTGTCGCATACATTCGACCTACCGAGTTGCCAAGATGATCATCACTAATCAAATCTCACTGAGATTTCTCAGGTCCTGTTGAATTTATTGCCAAGTGCTCAAGTACGGGAAGGTACAGGGACAGAGAAACACTGACTTGTGGCAGCATCACAGGCAAGTACATTCAGATAATACGCGGAACACAAATTATACGATTCTCTGTCAGTAACAATCTGTAAATATGTTTTATGTCATTAACGATATTTAAAATACATTGTGTCATGATCAATACTAAAATGTGCATTTGTGTCAATAACAGACTTGGAAATGTTGAATTTGTTCCCTGTCTCCATTCCTCCTGTAATCCACAACCAGCTCCTTTGTTTTCGTTACAATGAGGGAGAGGTTGTTTTCTTGACATGACTATGTCGGGGTGATGACTTCTTCTCTGTCGGCTGCCTCGTTATTATTTGGGATCCGGCGGATCAATGTACTGTGGTCAGCAAATCTAATTAGCAGATTGGAACCCGCCACTGCAGCCCCACGTTGCACTATGTACTGATTGCAAAGCTACGAAATTGCATGTGAATAGCCTCCCCTCCCCCAACTCCACACTTTCTGCGTCACCAGCAGATTGGGACATCTCACATCTCGCTGCCTCCGCCAGGACATTAAACTGTGAACAACTGTGGTCACGGACTGATCTCTGGGGAACTCCAAACGCTACCTCCTTCCAGTCTGAAAACGACCCACTCATCCAGACACACACTACCGGCAGTTTATCGATCTCCAACGAAAAAGCCTAATCACCGTCTCCCGATGTTCAATACCATTGCTGACTCTGAGTTTACCACCGTCGAATGCCGGGAGGGACATAATAATCAGGAAGTCTCTAGTCACAGCCGTGTGAATAAAATGTGATCTCAGTGGGTGTGTGGCGCATGCTCAGAATGCGAAGGAGACAGACAAACTGAGCCAAGTCACAGACTGATGAAGGGGAGGAATGATCCATTTTGATACAGAGAGGGAAGCGGAGAGTTTGATGTTCTGCCTGATGCCGGAACTGTGGCCAGTTGGAAGATGAAGTCTTGTTCCTCCAACTTGTTTTGAACTGTGAAAATGTTTTATTTATCAGAAGGCACCATGGAGACTAAAGTTATTTGAGTTGAAATGTTGTCCTTCACCCACCGACGTGCTTTGTAAACTTTTAACATTGCAGAAAAGGCAAAGGACTTGTCTATGGGACTCACAAACAGAACAGCTCGTTAGTTCCGCTATATCTGTCAGTTCACCAGCGCTTGAATGCCGCCGATCCTTGAATGTGGAGGCGGAGATGCTGGAGAAGACAGCGCCCCACTCGCGACAAGGAGAGCCCGAACACGTGTCCATGTACGTGATGTGATTGGATACATCGCCATGACGTTCAGAGCACTGTGACGTCATTCACCGGCTTTCATTTTGGAAGGGATTCAGTCGGCCATCGCAGATTCACCAACAGCTTCGCTCTGGGAAGCGGCCGTTCACCTGCTCCGTGTGTGTGAAGAGACTCATTCAGTTAGCCCACCTTGTGATGCTCCGGTGAGTTCACAATAAATAGTGGCCACATTTCTGTCCGGAGTGAGCATAGAGTTTTACTCAGTCATCCCAGCTGCTGTAACACCAGCAACTTCACAAATCAGCTCCGTGTTAAATGTTTCACCATCACGGTGACTGAAGGTTCATGAGGGACTGTTACTGTCAAATTCTGCAGTTCTTGCGGCTGCTCATGTACCCAGGACTGAACCCTGGTCCCTGAGCATTGGAGGAGTCTGTTCTGCTGATGTTAGTCTTAATCTAGACTGGCTTTTAATATTGTGGATCTGTGAAAGATAAATCAGTTCTGTATCAAATCCCCTGTCTCAGGTACTTACTATCTGTACCACTCTCACACTGTACACTAAGAGAGGCCACTCAGCCCATCTGGTCCCTGCCCAAGTTTCTGTTTCATATCAGTATATGCCGTTCCCCTCTCACTCTCCCTGAGATTACAGGTTGCAACTAGTTACCACTCTGTGGGATAGGAGATTTCCCTTGAATTTCATAAAATCACAGAAATCTATAACATATAACCGATGCTTTGGCCCAGAATGTTGTGCCGACCATGTAACTTACTCTAGAAAATGCTTAGAATTACCCTACTGCATAGCCACCCATTTTCCTAAGCTCCATGTACCTATCTGAGAGTCTCTTAAAAGACCCTATTGTATCCGCCTCTACCACCGTCGCTGGCAGTGCATTCCACACAGACATCAGTCTGCTTAAAAAGAAATTAGCTCTGACATCTCCTCCGTACCTACTTCCAGGCAGCTTAAACCGATTCCCCCTCGTGTTAGCCGTTTCAGCCCTGGGAAAAAGCCTCTGACTATCCACACGACCAATGCCTCTCATCATCTTATACACCTGCATGAATTCCCTGCATGATTTTCTCCGGGCTGAACAAGACGATGAGCTCACTGTGGTTGTGACGTTGTTCAGGGCTCCGGACGAAGTTGGTTAAACTCCTTCTTCTCCGCTCTTTTCAACGTTTTGGGCCATTTTCACCAATTTTAAAGGACTGTGCCTCAGACAGCTGGGTTGTTGCAATTGTTACGTACCAGCAGCAATAGATCACTAACGGAGTCTGGTTTCGATGTGAAAACCACTATGTTTATTAGTTTCCACTCCAAATATAAAAGATTAAAGGAAATAAACAGAAGTTAACAGTGTTATGCGTATATATAGCTCCCACAATATCAAGCTTGGGAAACAATGCTTAAAGTCTTCAGATGGGAAAGTGGAAAAGTTCAGTAATCCACGGAAAATGTGAGTGAGAGGAGAGACTTGTAAATCCACACGAAAATGTAGAGAGAAGGCAATTTGCGAAGAATTTCACACACATTCCACGCTGGGTAAACGAAATAACAGTCGCCGAAGATCTTATCCGTCGATTAGTTCCGAAATCCACTTAGAAATATCACCAGGTGACAGTCACAGGAATATCGTCTTCAAGTGGTTACCACAGAACACCCCGATTCCAGGTAAGGGCCAACAAAAGTGATACCCCAGGATACTCCAGCAAAACCACACATATGGATGATGCGAAGTGACAGTCACACATCCGTTGTGCACTGCGTGCCGATGATCAGATTAACCCAACCTTTTGGGCATGGAACAGTTGTAGCCTATAGCAGTCACACGCTGAAGTTCGTTCGTTCGTTCTCTCTCTCTCTCTCTCTCTCTCTCTCTCTCTCTCTCTCTCTCTCGTTGCCGCAGTGTGTGACTGACGTCACAGTCCCGCCTCACTCAGGCAGTTAAAACGACATTCACAGTGAACGAAACTGCGGTCGCGCAACACAATGCCCCTCTAAATTGTGACAGCAGACTCGCGGGTGAAACTTCGATGGAGCAGAATCAGAAACCAAATTGTTGCCGGCCTGAGTCAGGGGCTCCAGAGAGAGATGGGGTCTCGAGTTTACGAGGAGGAGGAGGAATCAGACCAGCTGGATATGGTTACAAAAGTAACATTTGGAAACTAGTTGACCGGAAAAATTGGTGGTTAATTTCTGGAAAATACTGCCGGAAATCAACAAATCAGGCAGCAAGTGTAGAGAGGAAATAAATAGACAACCTTTAGACCGAGCCTCTTCAGCATGCCTACACTGTGGACTCCGCTGCTTAGTTGCTGCCTGAACTGCAGAGTTCCTCCAGAATTTTGTGTGTGTGCGTCTCTGTATTTCCAGCAACTGCAGAATATCCTGTGTTTTATACCTGCGTTTTACTTTGGCATTAGCTACAAGTTGAAATTGAGTATATTGTTTCTGGAAGCCGCTTTCTGCATTAAAACAGCTGCAGATTTCTCTATACACACACGAAAAAAACTGAGGTATGGACATTGATCCGCTGCTTGCAGAAATCTTTAATGGCACCCACATTACCCAAAAGGTCCTGCGTTTATCAATTTTGACCAGCTTTGAAACACCGATGAAATGCGCAGGCGTCAGGGCTGTGACGTCTCCGAATGCGCACAGTACACAGAAGGCCCTGCGGGTAAGAGCGATTGTCAGTCTTTCTATCTTAAACACCAATTTCAGGGCAATTCCTGTGAACTTCGAAAACCGTGACCCGCAATCGCAGGACAGCCCTGCCCTCTTCCCTCTCTTTCAGCCCCACGATCCGTACACGGGCCCCGGGGAGCTTCCAGCTGATGAGGGAATGGGAACCGATGGATCTCTCAGACAGAGCTAAGCTCCAGCTATCTAAATGCAAGGATTAGGAACTTCGAGAAAGGGAACAAAATCTTTTACATCACCAGTTGAGAAAATCACCTTTGTTCTACCTCCAATCACTAACAAGAGAAAATCTGCAGATGCTGGAAATCCAAGCAACACATACACAATACCGGCGGAATTCAGCATTAGTACTCTTTTCCATAGATGCTGCCTGTCCTGCTGATTTCCTCCAGCATTTTGTGTGTGTTGCTTGTTCCTCCTCCTTTTGTTCAGGACTTTTCTACCCGTGACGACATGTTTTGTCCCATTCTCTCTGGTTACATAATTATATCAAACACCCTTGCCCTGGGAAACAAGCAACTTTCACATCACAAATGTGCCAGGCTCCAATGAGACAGACTACTGCCCTTCCCTTCATATTCATTGGCATTGCCATCACCGAGTTCACCACCGTCAGTCACCTGGGGGAGAGTTCAGGGGAAATATTTATGTAGAATGCAGAAACTGGTGACACCTGTGTGCATGTGGTGGTGCTAAAGTTGCTGGAGAATTTACAAGTGGGAAGCAGTGGACTGATATTTTGGAAATCTGTCTTTTTAAAGTGTAATTTAGCTAACAAACCACATATGGACACTGCAAAAGCTTTGGTGAGAAAATCCTTCATTAGCCGTTACAGGCCTGCTACATAGGTTGTGTGAGAGTGCAGATGAACTGGATGGAACCCAGAGATCAAAGTTCCTATTGACAGTGAAAATGAATACATCTGAATCTGATTAAAATACACTGTGCATATGTCACTGGCTAAAAAGGCACAATACAAGCTTTACATGCACACTGGTCATTACAAATTAGAGGGGACATTGGCGGGAAGGGGGGGAGACCTCCAGTGTCCCTGATGCCCTCACCTACATGATGTGCTTCCAGCTGCAGCTTATAGCCCTGAACTTTGGATCTTGAAATGGATGAATTCCGGATCATCCAGGAGTTGGAGGAGGTGATAGATATGACATGAAGAGAGATGAGTTACACCCAAGGTGCAAGACACAGGAAACTGGATGAGAGTCAGGAAGGGGAGTGAGGTTAAATAGCCATCGCCGAGTACTCTTGTTGCTATCCCACACAACAACAGGTGGACCACTTTAGAAACTGTTGGGGGGAATTACCTGGCAGAGGAAAGTCAAAGGGGTGCTAGGGGATTGGTTAGTTAGGGGAACAGGACAAGAGGGGACTAATATCCTAGTAGTAAAGCTTGCTAATGTTGGGGGGGTGTGATGTGGTTAAAATAAGTTGTAGGGGGAATGGGAGCCAGAATGACAGAACAGATACTGGAGAGGGTGAATTGAATTGACTTTATTGAATACATACTTCATAAACATGAGGAGTAGAAAACTTTACGGTACGTCTCCATCTAAATGTGCAAAATGTAATTTATAGTAATTTATAATAGATAGTGTGTACAGAGGACAGTCAATATAACATCGAAATGCAATTGTATCAGCATGAACTAATCAGTCTGATGGCCTAGTGGAAGATGATGTCCCAGAGCCTGTTGCTCCTTTTGCTGTGGTACCATTTCCTGGATGGTGGCAGCAGGAACAGTTTGTGGTTGTGGTGAATTTGGTCCCCGATATCCTTTGGGCTCTTTTTACACACCTGTCTGTGTAAGTGTACTGAATAGTGGGAAGTTCACATCTACTGATGAGCTGGGCTGTCCGCACCACTCTCTGCAGTTTCCTGCGATTAAGGGAAGTACAGTTCCCATACCAGGCAGTGATGCAGCCAGTCACAATGCTCTCAATTGTGTCCCTGTAGAAATTCCTCAGTGGCCCCATCTCTAAGTTCTAAATACTGTCTGAGGTGAAAGCTGTGCTGCTGTGCTCTTTTCACAACACAGCCGGTACGTACACACCATGTGAGATGCTTGGTGATGTTTACAGATGGCAGAAATGCCCTATTATTATAGAGACAGGAAGAGCATCAGAGAATTTAATGGTCATTCCAGATACCAGCACTGTGCCAAGGTACAAGATTATTTCTCTCTCCAACTTGAGTTAAACTTTACTGTGATGTCAGATCTCACCTTGACAACTCAAGTGATTTCATCTGAAATGTTGTCCTTCACCCATTGATGGATTTTGTAAATCTTTTCACAGGTTAAAAATGACAAGGAATTTGTCTACGGGAATCTCAAACACAACATGCCAGTTTTGCTGTCTCTGTCCAGATATTTAAGAGAGGAGCAAGGGATTCACTCAATCATCCTTCCTGCTCAGACTGTGGGGAAGGATTCACTCAATCATCTGACCGACTGGTGTGCCCGTCATTTGCTGGGACACTGGGAATTGATTTAGTCAGTCATTTCAACTGAAGGTACATCAGCAAGTTCACACAGGGCAAGGCCATTCATCTGTTCTGTGGTTGAGAAGGCATTCATTTGGTCATACCACCTGTGGACACACTGGTCACTTCTCTCTAGGCAGAGGCTTGTCATCTGCTGAATTTTTGGGGAAGGATTCACTCGGTCATCTGACCTAATGGCTCACCAGCGAGTTCACACTAGGGAGGGGCCGTTCACCTGCTCAGTCTGTGGGAAGGGATTCACTAAATCATCTCACCTGCTGAGACACCAGTCAGTTCACACTGGAGAGAGGCCGTTCACCTGCTCAGACTGTGGTAAGGGGTACATTTGCTCATCCCAACTGAAGGTACATCAGCGAGTTCACACCGGGGAGAGGCCGTTCACCTGCTCAGACTGTGGGAAGGGATTCACTCAGTCATCCGACCTACTGGCACACCGGTCAGTTCATACTGGAGAGAGGCCATTCACCTGCTCAGAGTGTGGGAAGGGATTCACTTGCTCATCTCACCTATTGAGACACCAGTCAGTTCACACTGGAGAGAGGCCATTCACTTGCTCAGACTGTGGGAAGGGATTCACTTGCTCATCTCATCTACTGAGACACCAGTCAGTTCACACTGGAGAGCGCCCGTTCACCTGCTCAGACTGTGGGAAGGGGTTCACTTGCTCATCCGAGCTGAAGGTACATCAGCGAGTTCACACTGGGGAGAGGCCATTCACCTGTTCAAACTGCGGGAAGGCATTCAATCAGTCATCTGAACTGAAGGTACATCAGCGAATTCACACTGGTGAGAGGCCATTCACCTGCTCAGACTGTGGGAAGGGATTCACTTCGTCATCTCAACTGAAGGTACATGAGCGAGTTCACACTGGGGAGAGGCCGTTCACCTGCTCTGATTGTGGGAAGGGATTCACTTTCTCATACAAACTGAAGGTACATCAGCGAGGTCACACTGGGGAGCAGCCATTCATCTGCTCAGACTGTGGGAAGGGATTCACTTGCTCATCCCAACTGAAGGTACATCAGCGAATTCACACTGGGGAGCGGCCGTTCACCTGCTCAGAGTGTGGGAAGGGATTCACTCAGTCATCTGAACTGAAGGTACATCAGCGAGTTCACACTGGGGAGAGGCCATTCACCTGCTCAGTGTGTGGGAAGGGATTCACTCAATCATTTAAACTGAAGGTACATCAGAGAGTTCACACTGGAGAAAGGCCATTCACTTGCTCAGACTGTGGGAAGGGATTCACTCAGTCATCCATCCTAATGGCTCACCAGCAAATTCACAGTGGGGAGCAGCCGTTCACCTGCTCAGACTGTGGAAAGGGATTCACTCGGTCATCCCAACTGAAGGTACATCAGAGCGTTCACACTAGAGAGATGCGGTTCACCTGTCCAACTATGGGAAGGGATGCACTCAGTCATCCATCCTAATGGCACGCCAATGAGTTCACAGTGGGGAACGGCCGTTCACCTGCTAAAACTGCAGGAAGGGATTCAATCAGTCATCTGAACTGAAGGTCATCAGCAAGTTCACACTGATGAGAGTCCGTTCACCTGCTCAGCCTGTGGGAAAGGATTTGCTTGCTCATCCCAACTGAAGGTACATCAGCGAATTCACACTGGGGAGTGGCCATTCACCTGCTCAGACTGTGGGAAGGGATTCACTCAATCATCTGAACTGAAGGTACATCAGCGAGTTCACACTGGGGAGTGGCCATTCACCTGCTCAGACTGTGGGAAGGGATTCACTCAGTCATCCATCTTAATGGCTCACCATTGAGTTCACAGTGGGGTGAGGCCGTTCACCTGCTGCGAATGTGGGAATGTATTCACTCAGTCATCTAAGCTCATGTAACTCTCGCTTCAGCTAGCAGCTTAATATACGGGGTGATAGCCCCCACCTCAGCCCGGTCAAACTTAAGAAATCTCGTTTGGGTGGATGCTGCTTGAGGTGTCCCCGTTACAAATTAGTATGCTGAAATAACAAACAGTAAACAATATGTGATTAAATGATTGAGCTTTATAATTCTTACTTTGACCATTGCATTAGTAAGGAAAATTTTAAAAAAAGAAAAAGTGCTCACTCTCTCCATTTGCATCTTTTCATGTCTCCCTGGCAAAAGACCATGAAAATCTCTCTCCCAGACTCACAAGAACGAACATTTCTGTCATTGTATAGTCCCGCACTCCAAAACCCTGTTATCTCGAGTCGTAACCTAAACATTGCTGTTACAGAGAAACCACTACCTCAGCAGTGAAACATTACAGAAAGGCCATTACATCAGCAGTGAAACCTTAGAGCATGTTATACTTGTGACACACTACGGGGTTCACACTGGGGAGAAAGTTTCAATAAGCTGAATGCTGGATATTTGTCCATCACCATTGCTGAATGCAATTTCGAGACTGTCTGTCGGTGCTGAACTCTGCAATTATTGCTGCTGCTCACCACACCCAGTTCTGTACCCTGGTCACTGGGCATGGGGGGAGTTTTTTCTGCTGCACATTCACCTTTAATGGAACTGGAATTTAATATTCTGGGTCTAAGACAAATAATTCAGTTCTATTTTGAATTCTGTCTTCAGTATTTAGGTTTCACACAACTAGTGTACAGTAGAGAGTCAACTCAAGCCAGCTGGACCCTACCAGTGATTCAGTTCCATGACATTCCTTTTTAATCCTCCCCTGTTATTCATATCTCACTCTCCCTGGGTGGTGAGATCCACCACTGGATCCATTGTCCAGTGGTGATGGATTTCGATCAAAAACCTCTCTGTGGTGAAGAGGATTCCTTTGAGTTTTCTGCAGAGTGAAGATGTCGAGGAGAAGGGAATCAGCAGCAGGGCATGGCAACGAATGACAGAGTAGTTACATTCAGAAGCTGATTGACACGAGAAAATCTTTTGTTTGTCTGACTGAAGACAAACTATACCCATGGTGAGCTGCTCCACTGGTCGAGGAACCTGTGTGCATTGGGAAATGCTTTATCTATTGAGGGAGTTGTTTCTGCTTGTTTATCCTGTAATATTATATCCGGATGGTTATTACGGACTGTCCTATCTGAAATAATGTATTGATTAACGTATAGTTTTGTCACCATCTCGTCTTCTTAGATTGTTGGGATGTCTCCCATGGAGGGTCATACTCATTCCACTGGTTAATGTTTTCTTCCAGAGTGATAATTCATTTTTCTGAGTTGGTCTCTCATTTAAGTATTCTGTTCTGTATTTCTCATCACGATTGCATATACACACATGGAGTGCTGAATCCAGTTCATTTTTGATTAAAACATATACTTAGAAGTTTTATCTGACTGTTGTGTGATTTTTTTTTTAATTTCATGTGTGTTATTTCTCTTCCTCCTTCTGTCCAAGGTAGTGTTAATCTAAGTGAGTTTGAGTGTAAATTGTCTTTTCTAATATTTTCTTAAGTTCTTTATCTTTCTAAATTTTACTGTTTGAAATAGGACCAAGATATTTTTATTTTAAAAAAGTCAACGTCGGTATTGATGAAAGTGTTTATTGCCTGTGTTGTATTTGTTAATTATTGAGCTCTGTTTGGTTGTTTTTTTTTAAAGCCTTGAACTAAATTTTGTCAAAGGTTTTCCCTATTTTACACAATTTTCTATTTTCTTAGCTTGTTGATATTCCAGATACGTGGGTGTCAAGAGTCCCGGTGAAGGGTCTTGGCCTGAAATGAAATCCATAGATGCTGCCTGACATGCTGAGCTCCTCCAGCACTTTGTGTGTAGATTTCTAGCATCTGCTGGTCCTCTTGTTCCCCAGATACTTACGTTTCTTGAAAGAACAAGCCAAGAACACGCTGGTTGTGGGGTTGTGTGGCTCTGTTGGTAAAATATTAAATAGAATCATTAGAAAAAGGTGGCATCAGGTTGGAACGTGTAGAACCTCTGTGGGTAGAATTAAGGAGCAGCAAGTGTAAAAAAAAATCCCTGATGGGAATTGTATAGAGACCTGCAAACAGTAGTAAGTATGTGGTCCACAAATTACAATGGAAGATGGAAAATGCGTGCCAAAAGGGCAATGTTACAATAGTCATGGGGGATTGTCATGCAGGTGATTAGGAAAATCAGGATGGTGTTGGTCTCAGGAGGAGGAATTCCTCGAATGCCTACAAGATGCTCTTTTAGAGCAGCTCGTGGTTGAGCCCGCTTGGGGATCAGCTATTCTGGATTGGGTGTTGTAATGAACCGGAATTAATTAGGTCACTTAAGTTCAAAGAACCCTGAGGGGCAAGTGATCTTAATGTGATCAAATTCACCCGGACATTAGAGAAGGAGAAGCTAAAGTCAGATATGGAATAAAGAGTATTAGAGAGGTATGAGAGGAAAGTTGCTGAAAATTGATTTGAAAAGAACACGGGCAGGGATGAAAACAAAAGAGCAATGGCTGGAATTTCTGGAAACAATTCGGAAGGCACAGGATATACACATTGCAAAGAGGAAGTAGTATTCTAAAGGTAAGGTGATAAAACCGTGGCTGATAAGAGAAACCGAAGACAACATAAAAACCAAAGAGAGGGCACAGAACAAAAATTACTCGGAAGTTAGAGGATTGGGAAGCTTTTAAAAACTGACTGAATGCAACTATAAGAAGGAAAAGATGGATTACACAGATGAGCTAGCCAGTAATATTAAAGAAGATACCATTTTTTTCTTCAGGTACATATAGTGTAAAGAGAAGCAGATGTGGATATCGGACCACTGAAAAATGATGCTGGACAGTTAGTAATGGCGTGGGGGTGCAAGGTGGTGACAAATGAACTGAATAAGTCTTGTACATCACTCTTATCTCTCGAAGACACTGGCAGGAATATGGAAGTCCCAGATGTCAGTGGTCAGAAAGTGTAAAGATACCTTACACAGGAGAAGGTTCTTGGGAAACAGAGATGGTCTGAAGGTAAATAGGTCACCTGGACCAGATGGTATACACCCCAGAGATCTGAAAGAGGCCGAAGAGATGTGGAGGCATTAGCAATGATCTTTCGAGAATTGTTAAGGAAATAAAATCCAAAGAAGATTTTTCCTTCACTGCTCCCCCTCTCCCAGTTCCACCCATCACCTACTACTACTTCCACCCCTTCACCCCCACACTGCTTCCTCTGACGTCTCATCTTTTTAGTTCGCAGTCCTGATGAAGGGTCCTGGCCCGAAACGTCGACTCTTTACTATTTCCCATATGTGCTGCCTGGCCTCCTCGGTTCCTCCAGCATTTTGTGTATGTGTTGCTTGGATTTCCAGCATCCACACATTTTCTCCTGTTTTTCATAAGTACAAAAGCGGGGTTATATAATATAGTAAGAAAACAGTGGGAAGTTAGAGGATTGGAAAGCTTTTACATAACCAGTAGGAGACAAATAAATTAAAACACAGGAGAGACATGATGAAAAATTAAGGTAAGTGAGCCAATAATATCAAGTATCAAAAGTTGTTCAGATATATAAAAAGTAAAAGAGAGGCAAGAGTTGATATTGTACCGCTGGAAGATGATGGTGGCGAGTTTGTATCAGAGCAAAGAAATCGCGGCCAAATGTAATAAGTATTTCGTGTCAATCTTCACTGTGTAAGACACTCGCAGTATAAGACTATCAGACATAGGAGCAGAATTAGGCCACTCAGCCCTATCGAGTCTGCTCCGCCGTTCTATCATGGCTGATCCCGGTTCTCACTCAACCCCATACACCTGTCTCCTCGGCATATCCTGTAATGCCCTGACTGATCTGTAAACTATTAGCTTTTGCCTGAAATGTACTCACGGACTTGGCCGCCACCGCCACCTGTGTCACAGAATTCCGCAGATTCACTGCTCTCTGACTAAACAAAATCCTCCTCAACTGCTCTAAAAGGTTGCTCCTCAGTTTTCAGGCTGTGCCCTCTGTTATGGCTACACCCACCATAGGAAAAGTCCTCTCCTCATCCACCCTTTCTGGACCTTTCCACATTCGGTGGGTTTCAGTGAGATTCAAGATTCAGGATGAGGTTTATTATCACCGGCATTTGGCGTGAAATTTGTTGACAGCAGCAGCAGTTCAATGCAATGCATATTCTGGCATAGATAATAATAAACTAATTAAAACAATAATCAACAAGTAAATCAATTATGTGTGATGAATAGATTATTAAAATGTGTAAATACAGAAATACTGTATATTGAAGCGTGCCCAAAGCTTTCAAAATCCATTCAGGAATCAGATGGCAGAGGGGAAGAAGCTTTTCCTGAATCACTGAGTGTGCGCCTTCAGGCTTCTGTATCTCCTACCTGATGGTAACAGTGAGGAAAGGTCCTGTCCTGGGTGCTGAAGGTCCTTTATAATGGACGCTGCCTTTCTGTGATACCGCTTCCTGAAGATGTCCTGGATACTTTGTAGTCTCGTACCCAAGATGGAGGTGACGAGATTTACAGCCTTCTGCAGCTTCTGAACACCCTCCACCCACATTTACTAAACATAAGTCAGTGCAGGAGTACAGGCCCAAAGCTGGGAAACGCTTCTCGTGCTTAACCCCTTCATTCCCGGAATCATCTTCTTGAAGATCCTCTGGACTCTCTCCAATGACAACGCACATTTTCTAAGATAGAAGTCCCACATGCTCTAACTAACGGAATGTTAGCCTTCATTGGTAGAGGGATTGAATTCAAGAGCAGGGAGGTAATGCTGCCCCTATACAGGGTACAGGTGAGGCCGCACCTGGAGTACTGTGTGCAGCTCTGGTCTCCATACTCGAGGAAGGATAGACAGTACTGGCTTTGGAGGCAATGCAGAGAAGGTGAACCAGTTTGATTCCAGGGATGAGGGGGTTAACCTATGAGGAGGGATTGAGTCGCCTGGGACTTTTCTCTCTGGGGTTCAGAATAATGAGAGGGAATCATAGAAATACCCAGAATTTTGAAAGGGATAGATAAGATAGAAGTAGGAAAGTTGTTTCCATTGGTAGATGAGACTAGAACTCGGGGACATTGCCTCAAGATTCAGGAGAGAAGAGTTAGGACGGAGATGAGGAGAAACTGTTCTTCCTAGAGAGTGGTGAATCTGTGGAATTCTCTGTCCAGGGATGCAGTTGAGGCTTCCTCACGAAGTATATTTAAGATAGAATTAGAGAGGTTTTTGCAGAGTAAGGGAATTAAGGGCTATAGGGAAAAGGCAGGGAGATGGAGCTGAGTTCAGCCATGATTTTATTGAATGGCGCGGCAGGCTCAATAGGCCAATGGCCGACTCCTGCTCCCATTTCTTATGTTCTGACGTGCGGCCTGAGTAGTGTCTTATAAAGTAACAGCATTATCTCCTTGCTAATATATTCTACTTCACTTTAAATAAAGCCAGCATTGCAGTTGCCTTCGTTACCACAGACTCAACCCGTAAATTAATCTTCTGGGAGTTTTGCCCAAGGTCCTGGTGGCGTAGTGACGTCAGCGCCGGACTTCGGTAATGGAGGTCCCCGGGTTCGAATACAGTCGGGCCTCTCCCTTGTATGCTTTCCATCCGTGCCGGATTGAGTGTTGAGCTCGCAATTCGACCTCACAAAATAAAGATACTGCGAAATGTCTGTGTGAGTAGTAGCGCCCCACACAACCTTCCGATCCGCGCCTTGTAAGGCATGGAAATGCCCGACGCTGCCCTGAGTCAGTCCTGAGTCGACGACGTCATCATCATCATCATCATTATCATCATCACATTTCCTTCTGTACTTCTGTGGCTTGAACCTTCACCCCAATCAGATAACAGTTCACTATTGTTCCTTTTGCCGAAATGCACTATCGTACTTTTCCCAATATTGTATTCCATCTGCCACTTTCTTCAAACTTGTGTCCTGCTGCAATCGCATTACTTCCTCAGCACTACCATCGCCTCCACCTATCTTTGTATCATCCGCAAACCTTGTCACATAGCCATTAGTTCCATTATCCAAGTCATTGACAAACAATGTGAAAAGTAGCGGTCCGAATACTGACCCCTGAAGACCACTAATCACTGCTGGCCAACCAGAAAAGGCCCCTTTTATTCCCACTCGCTGCCTCTTGGCTGTCAGCCATTCCTCTATCCATGCCAGTATTGCTTCTGACTTTTATCCTGTTAAGCAGTTTCATGTGTGACACCTTATCGGAAGCTTTCTGAAAATCCAAGTAAATGATATCCACTGCCTCTCGTTTGTCCATCCTGCTTATGACTTCCTCGAAGATCTGTAACAGACTTGTCAGGCAAGATTTCCCTGTACAGAACTTATGCTGGCTTTGACATTATATCATTAGTCTCCTAGTACACCAAAACCTCAACTGTTATCATGACTCCACACTTTCCCAGCCACTGAGGTTAGGCTAACTGGACTATAATTTGCTTTACTTTGCCTTCCTCCCTTCTCAAAGAGTGGATTGGCATTTGCAATCTTCCTGTCCTCCGGGACCATGCCAGAATCAAGTGATTCTTGACGTGTCATGACCAATGCATCTGTTATCTCTCCAGCAACCTCTCTCAGGTCTCTGGGATGTAGTCCATCTGGTCCAGGTGACTTATCCACCTCAAGAAACTGTGTTTGCCTCAAACGTTTTCCTTTATAATAGCAATGGCACTCACTCCTGTTCCCTGACACTCATGGATCTCTGGCACACTGGTGGTATCTTCCACAGACAAGACGGATGCAAAGTACCTATCAAGTTAGTCTACCATCTCTTCCCCATTTGTACCCCATGAACATCATTTTCCAGTGGTCCAATATCAACTCTCGCCTCCCTTTCGTATATTTTATAACTGGTTTATATTATTGTATAGTTTGCTGTCATATTTCACCTTATAGCTTTTGTTTTAAATTTTCCTGTTGTTGGATATTAAAAGCTACCCAATATCCAACCTACTATTCACTTTTAATACCTTATATGCTTTTATACAGTCCTTAACTTCCTTTGTCAGCCACGATAGCCTAGCCCCGCTGTTTGAGAACTACGTCTGTGGGACATATCTATCCTGTACATTATGAACTATTCCCAGAAACGTCAGCCATTTCTGCTCTGACGTCATCTCCACCAGCATCCTCCGATCCACCTGGGGAATCACCTCTCTCACGCCTCTGTAATTCACTTTCATTCCATTACGATACTACACATGTGACCTGTGCTTCTCCCTCACAAATTGCAGCAGGAATTCAATCATATTATGATCACTGCCTTCTAATGGTTCCTTTACATTAACCTGCCTAATAAGATCTGGGTTATTACACAACACCCAATGTAAGATAGCAGTTCCCCGAGTAGGCTCAACCATCAGCTGCTCTAAAAAGCCATTTCGTTTGCATTCAATACATCCCCTCTTTTGCGATCTCACGCCAATCTGACTTTCCCAATCCTCCTGCAGAGTGAAGTCACCCACTACAGTTGTGTCATTAAATTTATTACATAAATACCAAACATTCAGCAGTACCTGGGGCAGAAGTGAGGATACATGCTTTTACCAAGGAGAGGAGGTGTTTTTGAAGCTGAAAGGCCTGAAGGTAGATAAGACACCGCAGAGTTCAGAAAGAGGTAGCTGAAGAGATTGTGAAGGCATTGGAGTCATAAAACACTAAAACACAGGAAAATGCCATTCGGCCAGTCCAGTCCATGCTAAAGCATTAATCTCCCGAGCTCCAACAACTTCCACCTGGACCATCGCCCTCCATATGCTTCTCATCCGGTGACCTAAGCAAACTTCTCTTAAAGATTTCAATCGTCCCTGCCACTTGCTCTGGCAGCTCGGGGCACACTCTCCCCGCCTCTGAATGAAGAAGTTCCCCCGTAGATTCCTCTTCAAGTGATGAGTAATGATCTATCACAAATCACTAGATTTTAGAACGGTTCTGGTAGATCAGAAATTTGCAAATGTCACTCCACTCTTTAAGAAGAGAGGGGGCACAAGAAAGAAAATTATTGGACAGTTAGTGGTCAGGAAGATGTTAGAGTGTACTAAGAGTGTGTTTTTTGGGTACTGTAATTGGGGAAACATGATGAAGTAGGCCAAAGTCAGCCGGATTTCTTCAAGGAAATCTTGACTGACAAATCTCTTGGAATACTTTGCGGAAATAACAGGCAGGATAGATAAAGCAGAGGCAGTGTGTGTTTGCTTGGATTTTCAGATGATCTTCAACAAGGTACCCATGCAAGGCTGATTGAAAAAGTAAGGAAGCATGGGATCCAAGGACACATTGCTTTGTGCATCCAGAGCTGCCTTGCTCACAGAAGACAAAGAGTGGTTTTAGACTGGTCATATTCTGCATGGAGGTCGGTGACCAGTGGTCTGCCTCAGGGATCGGTTCTGGGACCCCTACCCTTCGTGACTTTTATAAATGACCTGGATAAGGATGTGGAGGTACGGGTTAGTAAATTTGCTGATGACACAAAGGTTGGGTTAGGTTGCAGGGGGATATTGATAGTCTGCAAACCTGGGCTGAGAAGTGGCAAACGGAGTTCAACCCAAAGAAGTGTGATGTGGTTCATTTTCTTCTGTCAAATATTATAGAATATAGTATTAATGGTAAGCCTCTTGGCAGTGTGGAGGAACAGAGGGATCTTGGGGACGGAGTCCATAGGACACTCAAAGCTGCTATGTAGGTTGACTCTGTGGTTAAGAAGCCATACTGTGCATTGGCCTTAATCAACCTCAGGCTTGAGTTTAAAAGCCGAGATGTAATGTTGCAGCTATATAGGACTTTGGTCAGACCCCACTTGGAGTACTGTGCTCAGTTCTGGTCGCCAAACTACAGGAAGGATGTGGAAGCCATAGAAAGGGTGCTGAGGAGATTTACGAGGATGGTGTCTGGATAGGAGAGCATGTCTTTTGAGAATAGGTTGAGTGAACTCAGTCTTTTCTCCTTGGAGTGATGGAGGATGAGCGGTGACCTGATAGAGTTGTTCAAGAAAATGAGAGACATTGATCGTATGGATAGTTAGAGGCTTTTTCCCAGGGCTGAAATTGCGAGCACGAGGGCATAGTTTGAAGATGCTTGGAAGTAGGTACAGAGGAGATGTCAGGGGTAAGTTTTTTACACAGAGAGTGGTAAGTGTTTGGAATGGGCTGCCGGCAATCGTGGTAGAGGCGGACACGATAGGGTCTTTTTAGAAGCTCCTGGATAGGTACACGGAGCTTAGAAAAACAGAGAACTGTAGGTAACCCTTGGCATTTCTAGAGCAAGGACATGTTCGGCATCGCTTTGTGAGCCAAAGGGCCTGTAACGTGCCGCAGGTTTTCTATGTTTCTAAGGTGCTGCACGTGAGGCTGCTTAACAGGATCACAGCTCATGGAATTACAGGGAAGAAACTTGTACTGACAAGGGAGAAAGAGTCAGAATAATGTGGGCAATTCTGATTTGCTGTCGGTAACTAATGATGTTCTGTAGGGGTCAGTATTGAGACCGCATCATTTCATGTTAAATGTGAATGAGATGGATGACGGAATTGATACCTTGGTGACGAACATTGCAGTTGATACAAAGATAGGTACGGGACAGGTAGTTTAGAGCAAAGCGGGAGTCTGCAGAAGGACCTCGATAGGTCTGGAGAATGCCAGCAAAGTAGCAGTTGAAATACAGTGTATGGAACTCATGTACATTTGGTATAAGTAATTGGCGTAGCAAAAAAAAATGGGAGAAACTTGAAAAAAATTAGATGTGCATAAGTGCTTGTGAGTCCTTGAGCAAGAGGCCCTAAAGATTTGCTTGTAGATTGAGTTGATTAAGGATGACAACTGCAATGTTAACTATATAAGAGCAAGGATGCGATACAATAGCTTTATAACGCATTGGGCAGATCACTGTTGGTGCATTATGAGCAGATTCCGAACTGTACTTACGTCTTATTATCTGAGCAAAAGATGTGCTCGTATTTGAGTGGGTCCGGAGAAGTTTCAAAGAATGATTCCAGGAAGACCAAGATTGGATGACCAGGATGAGGAAGTACGTGGGAAGGGATTCACTGTCATCCAACCTACAGAAATTTATCAATATCCACTGCTGCTGATTTCCACACACAAATAAATCTAAAGGGATATGCCCAATCAAATAGCTAATTAATCGATCAATAGCCCCCAAAACAACACGGCCCAGCTGGACACATAAAAGTTGACTTTACATCTCACAACAGTGGATTCAGTAATGAAACCCGTGATTAATGTTGTTGTCCCTCTGAAATCATAAGAAACGCACAATAAGGTGCATTTAAATATGAGCGCATCCCCACAGGTGACGTCGCACAGACCCCCCCTCGCGCCTGACGTCACGCATGGGCTTCCCACACCGGGATCTGCCCTTACGTGCACAGCGGCTTACGTCATCCATGCGCTGGTGAGCTCGGGCTTTATCAGTTTAATAGCTGGGCTAATAGTCACGTGACCAGCCCTCCCCCACCGCTGTCAACAAAGGATTCAGGGGCTGCACTATTCCCATTGGTGCAAAGCGATGTCAATCACCTGTTACCACCAGTCGCAGAGGTGGACAAGTCCAGAGGGTGTTAACCCGCTGAGTTCGCCTCCCGCTCCGGCCTCAAACTCCACATCACAGCGGAGTAAATGTCCGTTTTTTGATTTATTTCCATTTCCCTCCAAGGGAAGTTGGGGCGTTTGTGAAGCGTCTCCTGCAGCCGGAGTCTGATATGTCGCCGAGAGGTGGAGACCGCTCGGCCCGTCGGTTTGATGCCAGTTCCCTGGGGAGGGAGAGGAGGGATTTTATTGAAAGGAAAAAGATGGTGTGAGAGGGAGCGGACAAGATGTTTGTCCCGGTGGAAATCTGTGGAAATGTCTGAGCCCACGGTGGTGGCGAGCAAAGGGATTCACATAGGGGAGGAAACACCGACAGACGGGTGACCTGCAAGTGGGGCCAATGACGGGGGTAGGAGGTGAGTCATTGGGGCAACACGGGGCTGCGGAAGATGGACATTTTTTGCACAGAGGATTAAAAAAGTGATTGGAGAGTATTTGTATTAGAGAGTGCAATGAAGTTTCAACAGACTGATCCCTGAAATGGTTGGGTCATCAAATAAAGAAAGATCAAATGTGATAACCCTTTCATTTAGAGAATCGAGGACTGAGAGGTGAACACATTGCAATGCAAATTATTACCGGTTGAAACAGGGATCCCAGTCTCTGAAAAAGGGGGTGGATGCCTATATTTTATAATAAAACCCCTATTGGTTTACCTGTACCTCCTCTCTCAGTTTTATGCTTGCCCTGGTACTTCACACCCCCTTACCTGCTTAAGATTCAGCCCATTAGCAACAGTCAGCAATTCATTCTTTTTGGCTTTTCCTAATGCCTTAGGGGTTGGCGCTTCCAGAAATTTATAATTGTCCATTGCTGCTGATTTCCACACACAAATAAATCAAAAGGGATTTCCTCAATCAAATCGATAATTCATCGATCAATAGCCCCCAAATTTGTTCATATCCCAGACGCAGGCCCCAAATTTGTTATGAACCATAATGCTTTAGAAACAAGCCAGCAGCAATAGACTACACCTGGAGTCTGGTTTTGATGTTAAATCTGTCTTTATTAGAATCTTCTTGTAAAATTGCAACTTAAACAAGATAAACAGAAGTTAACAGTGTTACGTTTATAAATGTGTGTAAATATAACTCCCGAACTATTGAGCTCGGGGGAAACAAGGCTTACAGTCTTGAGATGGTAAGTATTAAAGTTCAGTTCAACTACAGAATAGGCGATGAGAGAGAGAGACTTATAATCCAGGGTAAATGGCGAGAGAAGTCAAATATGTAGAATTGCACAGGTTCCATGGTGGTAAAACGAGAGAACAGTTGCTGGAGATTTTATCCGTCATCGTTCCAAATCCACATACAAATTATCATCGAAAGTGACTTGTCACAAGCGGTATCGTCTTCGTGAACTACCACACCACAGCCAGGCAAGGGTTAACACATAAGTGGTCTCCACAGGATGCGCCAAATCCGATCCACTCTTAAGGATCAAATGAGGTGACAACCACACATTCGATGTACGGTGAATCAATAATTAACCCATCCTTATGGGCATAGGAAAGTTCCAAACAGTGACCCTTGGCCACTAGTTCCCTGGTTTCGATCCTTCCATTTTTCCTCCTTTGTCTCCATCTGACTCTGAGTGTCTGTGTCCTCGGTTAAAATTAAACAAGCTGCGAGCAATGAAAACAAGCTGCAAGTCAGACTGAATCGGCATCCTAATCTCTCTCTCTCTTAAAATAACAGTCCACAGCAAACGAAACCCAGGGATTCATAACAACGGCCAGTCGCCACTGTGAACTGACTGGTGTGCCAGTAGTTGTGATGACTGAGTGAATCCTATCCCACAGTCTGAGCAGGTGAACGGCTTCTCCCCAGTGTGAAATCGCTGATGACTCTGTAGGTTGGATAACTGTGTGAATCCCTTCCCACAGACTGAGCAGGTGAAAGGCTTCTCCCCAGTGTGAACTCGCTGATGACTCTGTAGGGTGGATGAACGAGTGAATCCCTTCCCACATACTGTGCAGGTGAATGGCTTCTCCCCAGTGTGAACTCGCTGGTGACTCAGTAGGGTGGATGACTGAGTGAATCCCTTCCCGCATTCTGAGCAGATGAATGGCTTCTCCCCAGTGTGAACTCGCTGATGATTCTGTAGGTGGGATGACCGAGTGAATCCCTTTCCACAGACTGAGCAGGTGAATGGCTTCTCCCCAGTGTGAATTCGCTGATGATTCTGTAGATTGGATGACTGAGTGAATCCCTTCCCACAGTCTGAGCAGGTGAATGGCTTCTCCCCAGTATGAACTCGCTGATGACTCAGTAATCTGGATGACTCAGAGAATCCCTTCCCACAGACTGAGCAGGTGTATGGCTTCTCCCCAGTATGAACTGACTGGTGTGCCAGTAGTTGGGATGACCGAGTGAAACTCTTCCCACAGTCTGAGCAGGTGAATGGCTTCTCCCCAGTGTGAACTCGCTGATGACTCTGTAGGCTGGATAACTGAGTGAATCCCTTCATACAGACTGAGCAGGTGAACGGCTTCTCCCCAGTGTGAACTCGCTGATGACTCTGTAGGATGGATGACCGAGTGAATCCCTTCCCACAGACTGAGCAGGTGAATGGCTTCTCCCCAGTGTGAAATCGCTGATGACTCTGCAGGCTGGATAACTGAGTGAATCCCTTCCCACAGACTGAGCAGGTAAATGGCTTCTCCCCAGTGTGAACTCGCTGATGACTCCGTAGGATGGATGACTGAGTGAATCCCTTCCCACAGACTGAGCAGGTGAATGGTCTCTCCCCACTGTGAACTCGCTGGTGTCTCTGTAGGGTGGATGAGTGAGAGAATCCCTTCCCACAGACTGAGCAAGTGAATGGCCTCTCCCCAGTGTGAACACGCTGATGACTCAGTAGGGTGGATGACTGAGTGAATCTTTTCCCACATTCTGAGCAGGTGAACGGCCACTCCCCAGTGTGAACTCGCTGATGATTCTGTAGTTGGGATGACTGAGTGAATCCCTTCCCACAGACTGTGCAGGTGAATGCCTGCCCCCTGGTGTGAACACGCTGGTGTGCCATTAGGTCAGATGACTGAGTGAATCCCTTCCCACAGACTGAGCAGGTGAATGGTCTCTCCCCACTGTGAACTCGCTGGTGTCTCTGTAGGGTGGATGAGTGAGAGAATCCCTTCCCACAGACTGAGCAAGTGAATGGCCTCTCCCCAGTGTGAACACGCTGATGACTCAGTAGGGTGGATGACTGAGTGAATCCCTTCCCACAGACTGAGCAGGTGAATGGCTTCTCCCCAGTGTGAATTCGCTGATGATTCTGTAGATTGGATGACTGAGTGAATCCCTTCCCACAGTCTGAGCAGGTGAATGGCTTCTCCCCAGTATGAACTCGCTGATGACTCAGTAATCTGGATGACTCAGAGAATCCCTTCCCACAGACTGAGCAGGTGTATGGCTTCTCCCCAGTATGAACTGACTGGTGTGCCAGTAGTTGGGATGACCGAGTGAAACTCTTCCCACAGTCTGAGCAGGTGAACGGCTTCTCCCCAGTGTGAACTCGCTGATGACTCTGTAGGCTGGATAACTGAGTGAATCCCTTCATACAGACTGAGCAGGTGAACGGCTTCTCCCCAGTGTGAACTCGCTGATGACTCTGTAGGGTGGATGAACGAGTGAATCCCTTCCCACATACTGTGCAGGTGAATGGCTTCTCCCCAGTGTGAACTCGCTGGTGACTCAGTAGGGTGGATGACTGAGTGAATCCCTTCCCGCATTCTGAGCAGATGAATGGCTTCTCCCCAGTGTGAACTCGCTGATGATTCTGTAGGTGGGATGACCGAGTGAATCCCTTTCCACAGACTGAGCAGGTGAATGGCTTCTCCCCAGTGTGAATTCGCTGATGATTCTGTAGATTGGATGACTGAGTGAATCCCTTCCCACAGTCTGAGCAGGTGAATGGCTTCTCCCCAGTATGAACTCGCTGATGACTCAGTAATCTGGATGACTCAGAGAATCCCTTCCCACAGACTGAGCAGGTGTATGGCTTCTCCCCAGTATGAACTGACTGGTGTGCCAGTAGTTGGGATGACCGAGTGAAACTCTTCCCACAGTCTGAGCAGGTGAATGGCTTCTCCCCAGTGTGAACTCGCTGATGACTCTGTAGGCTGGATAACTGAGTGAATCCCTTCATACAGACTGAGCAGGTGAACGGCTTCTCCCCAGTGTGAACTCGCTGATGACTCTGTAGGATGGATGACCGAGTGAATCCCTTCCCACAGACTGAGCAGGTGAATGGCTTCTCCCCAGTGTGAAATCGCTGATGACTCTGCAGGCTGGATAACTGAGTGAATCCCTTCCCACAGACTGAGCAGGTAAATGGCTTCTCCCCAGTGTGAACTCGCTGATGACTCCGTAGGATGGATGACTGAGTGAATCCCTTCCCACAGACTGAGCAGGTGAATGGTCTCTCCCCACTGTGAACTCGCTGGTGTCTCTGTAGGGTGGATGAGTGAGAGAATCCCTTCCCACAGACTGAGCAAGTGAATGGCCTCTCCCCAGTGTGAACACGCTGATGACTCAGTAGGGTGGATGACTGAGTGAATCTTTTCCCACATTCTGAGCAGGTGAACGGCCACTCCCCAGTGTGAACTCGCTGATGATTCTGTAGTTGGGATGACTGAGTGAATCCCTTCCCACAGACTGTGCAGGTGAATGCCTGCCCCCTGGTGTGAACACGCTGGTGTGCCATTAGGTCAGATGACTGAGTGAATCCCTTCCCACAGACTGAGCAGGTGAATGGTCTCTCCCCACTGTGAACTCGCTGGTGTCTCTGTAGGGTGGATGAGTGAGAGAATCCCTTCCCACAGACTGAGCAAGTGAATGGCCTCTCCCCAGTGTGAACACGCTGATGACTCAGTAGGGTGGATGACTGAGTGAATCCCTTCCCACAGACTGAGCAGGTGAATGGCTTCTCCCCAGTGTGAATTCGCTGATGATTCTGTAGATTGGATGACTGAGTGAATCCCTTCCCACAGTCTGAGCAGGTGAATGGCTTCTCCCCAGTATGAACTCGCTGATGACTCAGTAATCTGGATGACTCAGAGAATCCCTTCCCACAGACTGAGCAGGTGTATGGCTTCTCCCCAGTATGAACTGACTGGTGTGCCAGTAGTTGGGATGACCGAGTGAAACTCTTCCCACAGTCTGAGCAGGTGAATGGCTTCTCCCCAGTGTGAACTCGCTGATGACTCTGTAGGCTGGATAACTGAGTGAATCCCTTCATACAGACTGAGCAGGTGAACGGCTTCTCCCCAGTGTGAACTCGCTGATGACTCTGTAGGTTGGATGACTGAGTGAATCCCTTCCCACAGACTGAGCAGGTGAATGGCCACTCACCATTATGAACTGACTGATGTGCCAGTAGTTGGGATGACTGAGTGAATCCTATCCCACATTCTGAACAGGTGAACGGCTTCTCCCCAGTGTGAACTCGCTGATGATTCTGTAGGTTGGATGACTGAGAGAATCCCTTCCCACAGACTGAGCAGGTGAACGGCTTCTCCCCAGTGTGAACTCGCTGATGACTCTGTAGGTGGGATGACTGAGTGAATCCCTTCCCACAGACTGAGCAGGTGAATGGCTTCTCCCCAGTGTGAACACGCTGATGTCTCTGTAGGTTGGATGATGCAGTGAATCCTTTCCCACAGACTGTGCAGGTGAATGCCTGCCCCCTGGTGTGAACACGCTGGTGTGCCATTAGGTCAGATGACTGAAAGAATCCCTTCCCCGAAATTCAGCAGATGACCAGCTCTGCCCAGTGTCATCTGACTGGTCTGTCCGCAGGTGGGATGCCCGATAGAATCCTTTCTCACACACAGAATAGATGAATGGCCTTGCCCAGTGTGAACTTGCTGATGTACCTTCAGTTGAAATGACCAAGTGAATCGATTCCCACTGTCTGTGCGGGTGAACGGCCTCTCTCCTGTGTAAAATGCCCGGCTTGCTAGTTGGTCAGATGACCAAGAGAATCCCTCCCCACAGTCTGAGCAGGAAGGATGGCCGATTGAATCCCTTGCTCCACTTCTTAAATATCCAGACAGAGACAAGAAAATTGTTGTGCCGTGTTTGAGGTTCCTGGAGACATATTCCTTCCAGTTTTTAACCTGTAAAAGATTTACAAAATCCATCAATGAGTGTAGGACAACATTTCAGATGCGATTACTTGAATTGCCAAGATTTGATTTGGTATCACACTGTTACAGTGAGGTTAAACCCAAGTTGGAAGATAAATCATCTCCTGACTGGGCAGAGTGCTGGTATCTGGAATGACCATCAATTCCCATATGCGTTTCAAGTTCCAACTCCTTAAAGTGCAGGGTTACAAGCTGCAGCTGGATGCATTTCTTGTAAGTGAGGGCATCAGGGACACTACAGGTCTCCCCATCTTCCCTCTAATTTGTAATAACAAGTGTGTACATAAATCTTGCACTGTGCATTTTTTTTTACCCAGTGAAAAGATGTGCACGGTGAGTTTTATGTAGAGAGGTATTCATTTTCACAGCTAGAAAATCACAGTCAATAGGAACTTTGATCTCCTCTGGGTTCAATCCACACTCTCACACAACCTATGTAGTAGGCCTGTAATGGGTAATGAAGGATTTTCTCACCAAAGTTTTTGCATATTGTCCATATTTTGTTTGCTTGCTAAGTTATGCTTTAACAAGTCAGATTTCCAAATATCATTCCACTTCTTCCCACTTGCAAATTCTCCAGCAACTTTTGCAACACCAGAATACACACAAGTATCACCAGTTTCTGTATTCTACATAAATATTTCCCCTGAACCCTCCCCACCCCAATGAATGACAGTGGTGAACTCAGTTTCTATATTCCCCTGAAGCCTTCCCCAATTCTCCAGCAATGTTTGCATTGCCACAATACACACATCAGACAAAGACTGACAGTGGTGAAACTCAGTGATTGCAATGCCAATGAATACGAAGGGAAGGGCAGTAGTCTTTTTGTCTCACTGGAGTCTGGCACATTTGTGATGTGAAAGCTACTTGCTGCCCAGGGCAAAGGTGCTTGATATCATTCAGTACCCAGAGAGAATGGGACAATACATGCTCTCACCGGTAGAAAAGTCCAGAACCAGAGGAGGTAGAACAAGCAATAGACACAAAATGCTGGAGGAACTCAGCAGGGCAGGCAGCAGCTATGGAAAAGAGTACTAATGCTGAATTCCTCTAGCATTTTGTGCATGTTGCTTGGATTTCCAGCATCTTCAGATTTTCTCTTATTAGTGATTGGAGGTAGAACAAAGGAGATTTTCTCAACTGGTGATGTAAAAGATTTTGTTCCCTTTCTCTGAGTTCCTAATCCTTGCCTTTATTATAGCTGGAGCTCAGCTCTGTCTGAAAGATCGATCGGTTTCCATTCACTCAGCAGCCGGAAGCTCCCCGGGGCCCGTGTACGGATTGTGGTGCTGAGAGACAGGGACAAGAGCAGGATTGTTGGCCACGGTGTCCAGATTTCACAGGAATTGTCACGAAGTTGGTGTTTAAGATAAAAACACGGAGAATCGCTATTACCTGCACCTGACATTTTCAAACCCTTCTGTGTACTGCGCATTTCATCAGCGCTTCAGCATCGGCGAAATTCTTAACGCATGGCCCTATGGGTAATCACGGTGCCATTAAACATTTCTGCAAGCACCGGTTCAATGTCCATGCCTCTTTTTTTTTTATAGAGTGTATAGAAAAATCTGCAGCTGTTTTAACGCAGAAAGTGGCTCCCAT
This sequence comes from Hypanus sabinus, assembly GCF_030144855.1. Taxonomy (NCBI): domain Eukaryota; kingdom Metazoa; phylum Chordata; class Chondrichthyes; order Myliobatiformes; family Dasyatidae; genus Hypanus; species Hypanus sabinus. Next base: position 552,595 of record NW_026780717.1, on the reverse strand, counting down.
AAACAATATACTCAATATCAACGTGTATATAACGCCAAAGTAAAATGCAGATATAAAACACAGGAGATTCTGCAGTTGCTGGAAATACAGAGACGCACACACACAAAAAGCTGGAGGAACTCTGCAATTCAGAGAGCAACAAAGCAGCGGAGTACATAGTCTAGGCATGCGGAAGGGGCTCTTACTAAACATTGTCTTTTTAATTCCTCTCCACATTTGCTGCCCAAAATTATCCACCTTTTTTTCCGGTCAACCAGTTTCCAAATGTTTCTGACCTTTCTTTTGTAGCCATATCCTGCTGGTCTAATTCCTCCTCCTCCTCCTGGTAAACTCTAGAACCCATCGCTCTCTGGAGCCCCAAAGCGCTGACTCAGGCTGGCAACTTTTTGGTTTTTGACTCTGCACCATCGAAGATTCACTTGCTAGTCTGCTGTCAGACTTTAGAGGTGCATTGTGTTACGAGACCGCAGGTTCGCTTACTGTGAGTGTCACTTTAGGTGCCTGAGTGAGGCGGGACTGTGACATTAGACACAAGGAGAGAGAGAGAGAGAGAGAGAGAGAGAGAGAGAGAGAGAGAGAGAACGTCAAAACCACAGTGAGCTCATCGTCTTATTCAACCTGGAGAAAATCATGCAAGTGTATAAGATGATGAGAGCCATTGGTCGTGTGGATAGCCAGAGGCTTTTTCCCCAGGGCTGAAACAGCTAACACGAGGGGGAATAGGTTTAAGCTGAAAAACTTAAAACATGTTGTAGTTCATCCATGCAATCTTTAAATGCTTGCCATTGCATATGAATGTTGTGGAACCAACTAGAGAGCAGGCCATTCTACATTGGGTATTGAGCAAAAAGGAAGAGTTAGTTAGCAATCTTGTCGTGCGAGGCCCCTTGGGTAAGAGTGACCATTATATGGTGAAATTCTTCATTAAGATGGAGAGTGACATAGTTAATTCAGAAACAAAGGTTCTGAACTTAAAGAAAGGTAACTTTGAAGGTATAAGATGTGAATTAGCTAAGATAGACTGGCAAATGATACTTAAAGGGTTGACGGTGAATATGCAATGGCAAGCATTTAAAGATTGCATGGATGAACTACAACAATTCTTCATCCCAGTTTGGCAAAAGAATAAGCCAGGGAAGGTAGTGCACCTGTGGCTGACAAGGGAAATTAAGGATAGTATCAAGTCCAAAGAAGAAACAGATAAATTAGCAAAAAAAAAGCGGCACACCTGAGGACTGGGAGAAATTCAGAGACCAGTAGAGGAGGACAAAGGGCTTAATTAGGAAAGGGAAAAAATATTATGAGAGAAAGCCGGCAGGGAACATAAAAACTGACTGTAACAGCTTTTACAGATATGTGAAAAGAAAAAGATTGGTCAAGACAAATGTAAGGACCTTTACAATCAGAAACAGGTGAATTGATCATAGGGAACAAAGACATGGCACACCAATTGAATAACTACTTTGGTTCTGTCTTCACTAAGGAGGACATAAATAATCTTCCGGAAATTATAGGGGACCGAGGTTCTAGTGAGATGGAGGAACTGAGGGAAATACATGTTAGTAGGGCAGTGGTGTTAGGTAAATTGAAGGGATTAAAGGCAGATAAATCCCCAGGGCCAGATGGTCTGCATCCCAGAGTAGCCCAAGAAATAGTGGATGCATTAGTGATAATTTTTCAAAACTCCTTAGATTCTGGATTAGTTCCTGAGGATTGGAGGGTGGCTAATGTAACCCCACTTTTTAAAAAAGGAGGGAGAGAAAAACCGGGGAATTATAGACCGGTTAGTCTGATGTCGGTGGTGGGGAGAATGCTAGAGTTGGTTATCAAAGATGTGATAACAGCACATTTGGAAAAAGGTGAAATCATCGGACAAATTCAGCATGGATTTGTGAAAGGAAAGTCATGTCTGACGAACCTTATAGAATTTTTTGAAGATGTAACTAATAAGAGTCGATAGGGGAGAGCCAGTAGATGTGGTATATTTAGATTTTCAAAAGGCTTTTTACAAGGTCTCACACAGGAGATTAGTGTGTACACTTAAAGCACACGGTATTGGGGGTATGGTATTGATGTGGATAGAGAATTGTCTGGCTGACAGGAAGAAAAGAGTGGGAGTAAACTGGACCTTTTCAGAATGGCAGGCAGTGACTAGTGGGGTACCGCAAGGCTCAGTGCTGGGACTCCAGTTGTTTACAATATATATATTAATTATGTAGATGAGGGAATTAAATGCAGCATCTCCAAGTTTGCGGATGACACGAAGCTGGGCAGCGGTGTTAGCTGTGAGGAGGATGCTAAGAGGATGCAGGGTGACTTTAATAAGTTAGGTGAGTGGGCAAATTCTTGGCAGATGCAATTTAATGTGGATAAATATGAGGTAATCTATTTTGGTTGCAAGAACAGGAAAACAGATTATTATCTGAACGGTGGCCGTTTAGGAAAAGGGGAGGTGCAACGAGACCTGGGTGTCATTGTACACCAGTCATTGAAGGGAGGCATGCAGGTACAGCAGGCGGTGAAAAAGGCGAAAGGTATGCTGGCATTCATAGCAAAAGGATTTGAGTACAGGAGCAGGGAGGTTCTACTGCAGTTGTACAAGGCCTTGGTGAGACCGCACCTAGAGTATTGTGTGCAGTTTTAGTCCCCTAATCAAAAGGTTCACCAGATTGATTCCTGGGATGACAGGACTTTCATATGAAGGAAGACTGGTTGGACTAGGCTTATACTCACTGGAATTTAGAAGATTGATGGGGAATCTTATTGAAACATATAAAATTCTAAAGGGATTGGACAGGCTAGATGCAGGAAGATTGTTTCCGATGTTGGGGGAGTCCAGAACGAAGGGTCACAGTTTAAGGATAAAGGGGAAGACTTTTAGGACCCAGAAGAGGAAAAACGTCTTCACACAAAGAGTGGAGAATCTGTGGAATTCTCTGCCACAGGAAACAGTTGAGGCCAGTTCATTGGCTATATTTAAGAGGGAGTTAGATATGGCTAAAGGGATCGAGGTTATGGAGAGAAAGCAGGTACAGGGTTCTGAGTTGGATGATCAGCCATGATCATACTGAATGGCGGTGCAGGCACGAACAGCCGAATGGCCTACTCCTGCACCTATTTTCTATGTTTCTATCCACTGTCAACCCTTTAAATATCATTTGCCAGTCTGTCTTAGCTACTTCAAGTCTCACATCTTCAAAGTTGCCCGTTGTTAATTTCAGAACATTTGGTTCTGAATTAACTATGTCACTCTCCATCTTAATGAAGAATTCCACCATATTATGGTCACTCTTACACAAGGAGCATCGCATGACAAGATTGCTAATTAACCCTTCCTCATTGCTCAATACCCAGTCTAGAATGACCTGCTCTCTAGTTGGTTCCTCGACGTGTTGGTTCAGAAAACCATCCAGCACACATTCTAAGAAATCCTCTTCCTCAGCACCCTTACCAATTTGGTTCACCCAATCTATATGTAGATTGAAGTCACCCATTATAACTGCTGTTCCTTTTTTGCACGCATTTCTAATTTCCTGTTTAATGCCATCCCCAACTTCACTACTACTGTTAGGTGGCCTGTACACAAATCCCACCAGCGTTTTATGCCCCTTAGTGTTACGCAGCTCTACCCATATCGATTCCACATCCTCCAGGCTAATTTCCTTCTTTTCTATTGTGTTAATCTCTTCTCTAACCAGCAACGCTACCCCACCTCCTTTTCTTTCCTGTCTATCCCTCCTGAATATTGAATATCCCTGGATGTTGAGCTCCTATCCTCGGTCTCCCTGGAGCCATGTCTCTGTGATTCCAACTATATCATATTCATTAATAACTATCTGCACATTCAATTCCTTCACCTTATTACAAATGCTCCTTGCATTGACACACAAAGCGTTCAGGCTTGTTTCTACCACACTCTTAGCCCTTATACAATTATGTTGAGAAGTGGCCCTTTTTGATTTTTGCCCTGGATTTGACTGCCTGCCATGTTTACTTTTCACCTTACTACTTTTTGCTTCTACTGTCGTTCTTCACCCCTCTGTCTCTCTGCACTGCCATCCCATCCCCCTGCCACATTAGTTTAAATCCTCCTGAACAGCAGTAGCAAACGCTCCCCCTCGGAATAGGAAGACGGACAGCCCTCTGTGATTCCTGTGTATGCTCCCTGGAAGCCTCAAGAAATGATAATGATCATGAATCAGGCCACAGATAGAAAAGAAAAAAACAGCGCAGTTTGCTCAGTGTGTCCACGGTACCATACAAATGTTTAATGCGACTCCTCAAGATTTAACTGCTGCATGATTCTCTCAGCTGATGAGAGGCAAAAAGGGAAGGCAGAATTGAGATACAGGAGTTACAGCTATCAGGAGTTCCAGGTGAAAACCATAATGAGAATGAACAGACTGACCAGATTATTCAAGCCTTGGAAAGGGCTCTCCAACAACCTGTAAACATCACTAAAGTACTTGAATGCAATCCTAAGCCTGGGGAATCGGGACCAGACTATTGGGAGTGACTTGTGTCCTGCTACGGCACCTTTGCAGGAGACCAAGCCTTTAATGATGGGAATCTTTCCCCCGAGTTCAATGCCCTACTGCTCCAATGCCTACCAACTGAGTTAGCCAACATGATTAAAACAAATAATATGGATTGGCCTGACAATGACCAAAATCGAATGCCATGAGCTTTGACATATCATTAGGACCCAAATTTCGAATCCCGATCAACCCCGAAGGGAACTAATATTAAAGGTGAATATGCTCAGCGGGAAGGACGCGAGCGGGCTATATCTGAGGAACAGAAATGGGAACAAAAACCTACCAAGTGACAGGTGGGGACAACAACCCTTTTAGAAGTTGACAAGAAGATCCTTCCAACCATGACTGCCAACCCTCAGGAAGAGCCCAATGTAATATTGCAAGTTGCTGGAAATCCAGTTCCATTTATGATTGATATGAGGGCAACCACAACCACTCTCGATCAGGAAATAGTATCGGAAAAGGGATTCCAGCTATCAGACGCTACAATCACTCTGTCAGTGTTCGAAGGCACAGAACGTATTTATTCACGTACCCAGCCACTGCAGGTGGAATTCCAGGGGAACCAGTGTGAGGTTTCATTTACTGTCACCACCAGACGGGGGTGTAATCTCGTAGGGAGAGACTTGCTCTGTCCGTTGGAAGTTGAGATTCTATGCATGGACAAGGATATCATGCTGGAACTGCTAACAACTGATAGCTTCCTCTGACCACCCAGTGGTGGGCACTTTATCTGGACTCCAGTACATTTGAACCCCTTCTTCCAGTGGCCGACTCTCATGTGACTCTGTGCTATGACCCTACGTGGTGCTCAACTGAGGAAAGCCAATATTATGCACCCCGAGGGACAGAAATTCCCAGTCACGGTGATTGGAGAGGTTAAAGGAAGAGACTGCATTGCATTTCTGGCCGAGGTTCCAGATTTCTTTTGGTGACAGACAGGACTGGAGGTTCCCAATACCACCTTCAGGGTCTGACCTGGGTTCAAGCCAATGAGCCGAGTGCTCCTGGCCTACACCATGACGAAACAGGCCTCCAGCACCAAGGGAGACTGGCAAGACTTGGCCGTGGGCCAACTCCGATACTAGAAGGAGTCTGAGGTGAAGACTGGACATCTGGTAAGACATTCTTTTAATAGTGACTGAACCCAAGATGTTGTACCCCATCTCTGGGCAATTTCAGTCCATGAAGTCCGCCCTCCTGTCTGGATCACAGTGAAAGAAGGACAGACTCTCCCAACCATTCTGCAATACCCCCTCTAGCCCGTCCGGATCACTGGGAAAGAAGGACAGACTCTCCCATCCATTCTACAATACCCCCTCTAGCCCGTCTGGATCACTGGGAAAGAAGGACAGACTCTCCCATCCATTCTGCAATACCCCCTCTAGCCCGTCCGGATCACTGGGAAAGAAGGACAGACTCTCCCATCCTTTCTGCAATGCCCCCTCTAGCCCGTCCGGATCACTGGGAAAGAAGGACAGACTCTCCCATCCATTCTGCAATACCCCCTCTAGCCTGAGGCAACGTTTTATGAGGATGGAAGCTCTTTTGTGGATCCAGCAGGGAAACGATGCGATAGTGACGGACAGTGAAGTAACTGAACAGGCCTCTTTTGAAGCAGCTGTCTCCGCCCAGAAGGCTGAGCTGTTTGCTCTGACTCGTGCCTGTATCCCAGCAACAGACAGAAGTGGGAACGTTCACACAGACTCCCATTATGCATTTGGAATTGCACATGACTACGGGGCTCTCTAGGAACATGGGGATTCTTGACTTCCTCTGGCCACCCCATTAGTAATGACAACTTACTCACTGTTCTGCAGCTACCTCGAGTTTTGTTCTTCTCAGGGGGACGCCTCTGAGGAGGAGTGAAAACTGTGGTCCCATATGGGGTGCAAGAAAGTCCCCGGCCTAAGTTTTTGGATCACCTAGTGGGACAGGTTTGTGTTCCAACACAATTTTTACCAATACAATTTTTGACACACCTGGGAAAGGAGGGAATGGTTGGTAACCTGTACCCTGCACATCGGGTACGACTCCCTTGACAGGTGGATCTTTTTCATGTCTACAAGTTGATTTTATTGAATTGCCTAGAGTACATTGCTATAGATACTGCTTAGTTATTATAGATGTGTTTAATAGATGGATTGAAGCTATTCCAACTACCATTAATACTGCTGTGACTGTTGTGAAGGTATTATTATGGGAAATAATTCCCAGGTACAAGCCAGAGATGCTGAGTTCAACAATGGCCCACACTTTATGGTGAAAGTAAATGAAGGAGTATGTAACAAACTAGCTATCAAGCAACAATTCCACTGTGTACACCACCCACGGGCCGCTGGCAGTGTGGAAAGAGCCAATGGCACTCTGAAGAGTAAACTGGCCAGACTAACAGTGGAGACTGGACTCACTTGGTTGAAGGTCCGACCATTAGCCCGATTCCACATGAGGGTTACCCCACAGAGGAAAACAGGGTTGTCACCAGCTGAAATCATTTCTGGACGGCCCATGAGTACACCCTGGGAACAAAGTCTCAGGATTAAAGCCAAAGTGTATAAGAATAAAGAACCTTGGTTCTCGATGGATATTGGAACTCTGATAAAGAAGAGAGAGATGTATGACATGTGTAAGAATCAGGGAGCAAAGAAGGTACTTGAGGGGTATAAAAAGTGCAAAAAAATACTTAAGGAAGAAATCAGGAGGACTGAAAGAAGACATGAGGTGGCGTTGGCAGTCAAGGTGAAGGATAGTAAGAGCTTCCACAGATATATTAATAGCAAAAGGATAGTTAAGGGATAAAATTGGTCATCTTGAAGATCAGAGTGGTTGGCTATGCATGGAACCAAAAGAAATTGGGGAGTTGTTAAATGTTTTTTTTGTGTCTGAATTTACTAAGGAAACTGGCATGGAGTCAATGGAATAAGGCAAACAAGTATTGAGGTCATGGAACCTATACAGATAGAAGAGGAGGAGGTGCTTGCTACCTTGAGGTGAGTAGATAAATCTCCAGGACCTGACAGGGTATTCCCTCGGACCTTGAAGGAGACTAGTGTTGAAATTGCAGAGGCCCTGGCAGATATATTTAAATGTCGTTATCTACGGGTGAGGTGCCAGAGATTTGGAGGATAGCTCATGTTGTTCCGTTGTTTAAAGCAGGCTCTAAAAGTAATCCAGGAAATCATAGGCTTGAAAGTTTGATGTAGGTCATGGGTAAGTTATTGGAAGGAGTACGAAGAGATAGGATCGACAATTATTTAGATAGACAGGGACTTATTAGGGAGAGTCAACACGGCTTTGTGCACGGTAGGTCATGTTTAACAAATATATTAGAGATTTTCGAGGCGGTTACAAGGAAAGTGGATGAAGGCAAGGCAGTGGATGTTGTCTGTATGGACTTCAGTAAGGCCTTTGACAAGGTCCCGCATGGGAGGTTAGTTAGGAACATTCAGTCACTAGGTATACATGGTGAGGTAGTAAATTTGAATGGGAATTGAGAAAGGGAGAAGTCAGAGAGTGGTCGTGGAGGATTGCTATTCTTGAGTGGAGGCCTGTGACAGGTGGTGTGCCACAGGGATCAGTGCTGGGTCCATTGTTATTTGTCATCTATATCAATGATCTGGATAATAATTTGGTAAATTGGATCAGCAAATTTGTTGATGATACAAAGATTGGAGCTGTAGTGCACCGTGAGGAAGATTTTCAAAGCTTGCAGAGGGATCTGGACCAGCTGGAAAAATGGCAGATGGAGTTTAATACAGACAAGTGTGAGGTATTGCACTTTGGAAGGTCAAACCAATATAGAACATACAAGGTAAAAGGTAGGGCACTGAGGAGTGCACTAGAACAGAGGGATCTAGGAATACTGATAGAAAATTCCCTAAAAGTGGCATCACATGTAGATAGGGCAGTAATGAGATGGTACATTGGCCTTTATAAATCAAAGTACTGAGTATAAGAGTTGGAATGTAATGGTGTGGTTGTATATTGCAATAGTGAGGGGGAATTTGGAGTATTGTGTGCAGTTTTGGTCAACGAATTACAGGAAGGATATTAATAAGGTTGAAAGAGTGCAGAGAAGGTTTACAAGGGTGTTGCCAGGACTTGAGAAACTGAGTTACAGAGAAAGGTTGAATAGGGTAGGACTTTATTCCCTGGAGTGTAGGAGAATGAGGGGTGATTTGATAGAGGTGTATAAAATTATGATGGGTACAGATAGAGTGAATGCAAGCAGTCTTTTTCCACTGAGGCTAAGGGAGAAAAAAAACCAGAGGACATGGGTTAAGGGAGAAGGGCGAAAAATTTAAAGGGAATATTGGAGGTGGGGGCTTCTTCACAACTGTGTCTGACTGGTACTGGCATAACTGGTTCTTCTGGGCACATTCTGTCTCACTCCCAACTATTTTGTACCTTCCTTTGTACAGGTATGTAATGCCTAAAGGACCAGTGTTTGAGTAAATGAGACTCACCAAACTTTCTCCTGACTGAATCACTGGAATCTCCGAGTCATATGGGTCCTCTCCAGTCAGTGCTCTCAATCCTCGGGCTGGTTCACATGTTGCTGTTCCCTCGTCTTCAGTCATGCGTTTTCTTCCAATAAATCTCTCACCGCAGTTTTAACTTTAACATGAAAGATAATGAAGCACGTTAACAATGAAAAGGAGGACCAAACATTTCTGCTTAATGTTACTAGGAAGAAAACTCACTGAAATTTAAACGTTGAAGGCAAATATAATGATCTCAGTGAACAATCTTTTATTGTCCCTCACATGACACAGACGATACGGGATAAGAAGGAGCCATCATTCAGTCACGGTAAGATATAAGACACAGGAACAGAATTAGGTGATTCAATCCATCTGGTCTGCCCACCATTCAACCACGACTGATTTTTATTCCAACACCATATTCCTGTCTTCCTCCTGTAACACTGAAGCTACTCAGCAATCATCAGTATATTAATCTTCACAAATATACCCAAATGGCAGCCTCAAACAAATTCTGCGGCAACAAATTCCAGATATCAGACATCTCTTGGCCAAAAAATTTTTCTCATCTCAGTTTTAAAGGGAAGCAAGTTTATTCTGAGACTGTGCTGTCAGATCACAGACTCCCTGTCTAATGGAAACATCCTCTTCATGTCCAGGCTATTCAGCATTTGGTAGGCTTATTTAACCATACATCCCTCCACCGTCCCTCTGAACTCCATCGAGCACAGGTCCAGAACCATCAAATGCTCCTCGCACATAAAGCCGATCATTCCTGAGATTATTCATGTGAACCTCATTAGCAACAACTGTACTGAACACATTTCCAGCAATAACAGACAAAATGGTACCAGATAATTGACAGGGAAAAGTTGTGCTTTCTTTACTGTTATACTATCACTCCATTTCCAGGTTAAAACTGGTCCATTTCAGGAAATTTGTATTACAGATCCTAGGATACAGATCTTGTCTTGCCTATACTGGAGTGACCGCCGTCGCTGGGCTATAAACGTGCAGGAGTAATGTGTGGCTAAGTGCCTTGCTCAGGAACACACCACGCTGCGTGGTGCTGAAGCTCGAACCATTCATCCCCTTGACATCCCAGTCCATCGCTAAAGCAGGCAGTGAAATCAAAGATCCCCACAACCTGGGACGTTCACCTTTCACACCCACCCCAGTCCGGGAGAAGACACAACAGCCAAAAAGCCCCACGACAAAAGCGAGGAGCCCCAGGAAGCGAGGCGAGATCAGGGAAGTTAATACCTGAACACAGTCAGTGGCCAAAATCAACCACGTGATCTGGCGTCACAAAGCGGAGGCGGGGCGAATCTGCGGCACAAGACACAAGTGACCTGTCTGCGAGTCTTCCATTTCAATTCTGCTGAAACAGACAGCCTGGGCTCCTGGTTTGGATCGTTCAATGCAGATTAAGTTAAGTCGACACATTTCTGACGAGCCCAGATAGCTGGAAAATAGATGATTAACTGGCCCTCAGTTCCGGGCTCACGGCCAACATCAGATCTCCCCGCTCGGGATCGGTCTCAATACCGAAGTATTGAAGTGATATCTTCGGCCCGCAGAGAGTGATCTCGAAGGAAGAGTCGAAAGTCTTTCCCGAACACACGGCCGACCCACTTCAGCTCTGAGCGGAGAGGATAACACCGTCCACCCGGAGACTGTGAACATGCGCGAAGAGATTGTTACATCATCGGGAGGCGGGGCCACGCAGATGCTGCGGTTAAATGGGAGGGGCAAATGGGATTACTCGTCAGGATTGGTGACACCTCCCCCCTCCCCCCAAGGCAGAGACTCCAGCTACTCATTAGTCAGTGGAAAGAAGCAAACTTGCCGCTCACATCTCCTCTCACCTTAAATGTATTAGACATTTCAACCCCCAGGAAAAATATATCGTCTGTCCACTCTATCTATTCCTCTCGTAATCTTATAAACGTCCATCCAGTCTCACCCCAGCCTGCGCCGCTCTGGAGAAAACAACACAAGTTTGTCCAGCCTCTCGTTATAGCTCCTGCTCTCTAATCCAGGCAGTGTCCTGGTAAACCTCTTCTGTGCCCTGTCCAAAGCCCCGACATCCTTTCGAGAATGGGGGCGACCAGAACTGTATGAAACACTCCAGATGTGGTCTAACTAGTTTTATAAAACTGTGTTACGAGCTGCAACGTTTTAGAAACGAACCAGCAGCAATAGAGTTCACACTGGAGTCTGGTTTTGATGTTAAAATCACTCTCTTTATTAGTATCTATTTATAATATAGTAACAACGAAATAAAGGAAAGTTAACAGTGTTAAGTGTATATGTGTGTAAATGTATTTCCCAGACTATCGAGTCTGAGGGAACAAAGCTTAGAGTCTTTAAATGGTAAAGTAGGAAAATTCAGTAATCTACGGAATAAATGATGGGAGAGAGATGCTTGTAATCCATGGTGAAACGTAAAGAAAAGGCCGTTACTTCAAAATAACCGTCGACGAAGTTCTTATCCGTTGAATCCGTCCACAGACGAGTTATCAGCGAAAGTGACCTGACAGAGGAATACCGTCTTCCCGGGGTTACCACACAACATACCCAGGCAAGGGTTAACACAAGATATTCCAAAACCCACTCCTATGGATTATACGAAGTGACAGCCACACACATTCGTTGTGCTTCCGTGTACCGTGTACCGTGGGCCGAGGAGACTCTCAACCCTCAGCTGCGAATAACTGAAGCGATCAGCTTTTGCAGTCTCTCTCTCTCTCTCTCTCTCTCTCTCTCTCTCTCTCTCTCTCTTTAGACTGGCCGACTGCCTGTCTGCAGTTCGCTCTCTCTCCCTCTCTTCTGGTTCAGTCCACACTCAGCGCTATCAGCCTGTGACTGACGTCATAGTCCCGCCTCCTCACGCCGGCGCTCTTAAAGAAACAGTCACAGTACGACCGCAGGCTCGTAACAGCCGCAACACAACCTCCCGACTTTTGAACTCAATGCTTCAACTAATAAAGACAACCACGCCATTTGCCTTCTTAACCACTGGATCAATCTGTTTCAGTCTCTTTCAGGGAGCAATGAACTTGGAGTCTACGATCCCTCTGATCATCGACACTGTTCAGGGTTTTGCATTTAACGGTGTACTGTCTCATACATTCGACCTACCGAGCTGGCAAGATGATCATCACTAATCAAATTTCACTGAGATTTCTCAGGTCCTGTTGAATTTATTGCCAAGTGCACAAGTACGGGAAGGTACAGGTACAGAGGAACACTGACTTGTGGCAGCATCACACGCAAGTACATTCACATAACACACAGAACACAAATTATACGATGCTCTGTCAGTAACAATCTCTAAATATGTTTTATATCATTAACAATATATAAAATACATTGTGTCATGATCAATAGTAAAATGTGCTTTTTGTGTCAATAACAGTCTGGAAATGTTGAATTTGGTCCCTGTCTCCATTCCTCCTGCAATCCACAACCAGCTCCTCTTTTTTTGTCACAATGAGGGAGAGGTTGTTTTCTTGTGTTGGGGTGATGACGTCTTCTCTGTAGGCTGCCTCGTTATTATTTGGGATTCGGCCAGTCAGTGTAGTGTATTCAGCAAATTTAATTAACAGATTGGAGCTGTGGGTGGCGACACGTCATGGGAATACAGAGAGTAAAGTAGGGGGGCAAAGAGACACCCCTGTGGGGTATGTGTGCTGAGGGTCAGAGAGACAGAGGTGAGGGAGCCCACTCTTACCACCTGCCGACGATCTGACAGGAAGTCCAGGATCCAGCTACGCAAGGCAGGGTGAAGGCCGAGGTCTCTGAGCTTCTTGTCGATACTTCACGCCTTCGTATGGCTACTGCTCTGCCCATGACTGCAGAGAACTTTGGAGAGCAGAGAACATCAGGGAAACAAGCCTCCCCTCCATGGACTCTTCCTACTCTTCCCCTGCCTCGGAAAAGCAGGCCATGTACTCAAAGACCCTCACATTACCTGGACATTCTTGCTGCAAACCCGCTCTCCCATCGGGGAAGAGATACAAAAGCCTTAAAGTGCGACACGCCCGGCTCAAGGACGGTTTCCTGTCTACAGTTACAAGCTAAATGAATGATAAAATGGACTCGACCTCACAATGTAACTCGACGTGACTCTGCACCATATGTCTAGTGATTGTTTTGCCAGTTTCATTTTTCATTTTTAGAATCTTTTTTATTGATGCTTAATCTTCTACAGCTATATAATGATGCAAAACGTCAATAGATTAGTATGTACACAGTTAATAAAGCTGAAAAAAAACTGATCGTAAAATATAAAAATGGAAACAAATATATATATAGAAAAATAAGGGAAAAAAGTGTCCCATCTAACGCGGAAAAAAACCCAGTAACCAGAAAAAAAGGGGAAAAGTCCATTAGGAATGAACCCTCCGGAGCAATACGTTTGACCATTACCTAATTTTTTTTAAAAAGAATCATCAACCGTCATTTCACACTTATAAAAAAAATAAAATTGGACGGAAAACATACAGCAACATTGAAATTAAATGATAATATTTGGCAAAAGAACCCCATCTTCTCTCAAAATCGAATCGAGGATCAAAAGTTCTACTTGTATTTCTTCCAAACTAAGACATAACATTCCTTGAGAAAACGATTCAATGAATGTAGGGGAAGAAATATCTTTCCGTAATAAAATAGCCCTTCTTGTCAGTAGAGTAACAAATGCAATTACATGTTGATCTGAAGATGAAATACCCTGAATATGATGTGGAACTTTACCAAATAGAACAGTCAACCTATTAGGTTGTAAATTAATTTTCAGAGCTTTAGAACTTGTAGAAATAAAAGATTTCCAAAACTATTTTAATGAAGAACTTGACCAGAACATACGTGACAAAGTAGCTACTTCAGTTTTACATCTATCTCAGCATTTGTCTATACTAGGAAATATTTTAGATCGTCTCTCCTTTGTTAAGTAATAACGGTGAACAGTTTTAAATGGAATTAAACAATGGTTGGCACATTCAGAAGAGGAATTTACATTTTTAAAAACTCGAAGCCAATCTTCATTAACAAAGGTCATATTAAGTTTTCTCTCCCAATCTTGTTTAATCTTTAGTGATAGGTTCTCGTTTGGTAACAAAAATAAATGATACATTCTGCCAATGGAACCTTTCACAAAGGGATTCAATTTCAAAATGGCATCCAACAAATCAGATTCTTGTAAACATGGAATCTTAGGTAAATAATGTTGTAAAAAATGTCAAAACTGTACATATTGAAAAACATGTGTATGAGCGAGAGAAAATTTGTTAATTAACTCTTCAAAGATCATCAATCGGCCATCACAAAATAAATCTGTAAAAGAAAGGATCCCTTTATTTTTCCATAGGAGAAAAATGGGGTCAGTTGTTGAAGGTATAAATGAGAAGTTTCGATGTAAAAAACTAGTCATCTTAAATTGTTTAAAATTTTTTGAAACACGAAACTGAACCCAAATCCGTAGAGATTGTTTAATAACCGTGTAAAAATTTAAATTTGGAATTTTAAAGAGCTGTAAAAGTAATGGAGCTCCTAATATTGAAGTTAAATGAAATTGTTTAACTGCTTTTAATTCCAAATCAACCCACAATTGATTTTAGTTCTTATCAAGACAATATAACCAAAAACAGGATTCTCTAATGTTCACAGCCCAATAATACAGTCTTAAATTAGGAAGTGCAAGTCCACCATCTTTTTCAGATTTTTGTAAATGATACTAATTAATTTATTGTTCCAAATAAAGGAAGAAATAAGTGAGTCAATTTGATCGAATTTTTTTTAGTTAAAAAGATAGGTATATTTTGGAAAACATATAAAAATCTAGGTAAAATCATTTTCACAGCATGAATACGACCGATTAAAGAAAAAGTAAGTGGATTCCATCAGGAAAATTGTTGTTTCCTGGAGACCATTAAAGGAAATGTATTCGCTTTGTAGAGATATTTATTTTTTTTACAAATTATAATATCTAAATGTATAACGTTATATAAAATACATTGTGTCATGATCAATATTAAAATGTGTATTTTGTGTCAATAACAGACTGGGAAATGTTGAATTTCATCCCTGTCTCCATTCCTCCTGTAATCCACAACCAGCTCCTGTGTTTTTGTCACAGTGAGGGAGAGGTTGTTTTCTTGACACCACTGTGTCGGGGTGATGACTTCTTCTCTGTAGGCTGCCTCGTTATTTGGGATTCGGCCGATCAATGCAGTGTAGTCAACAAATTTAAATAGCAGATTGGAACCCGCCACTGCAGATCAAGAAGGAACAATATACGAATCTTGGGTCTTCCTGAGTTGGTCGAAGGCAATCGACCTTCAGAATGTTTTCCAAAGCTGTTCGCTCGTTTGTTTTCTGACGTTTTGGAGACTCCGCCTGGAATAGACCGGGTACACCGAGCCCCGGTGTTTAACTCCTCTTCTCAACAGAAACCTCGACCTGTGACCATTGCTTTTCATGACTTTCAAACAAAGGTTACCATAGTTCGCCAATATCGTCGGTTAGGTATGATGAAGAAGATAAGATAAGGCTGGTCGAAGATTATTTGCCCGGGGCATTAAGTGAACGTTTTAATTATGAAAGAAAAGTCATGGCTGCGTTATATAACAGAGACTATAAACCTTCACTAAATTACCCCGCTCGCCTCAGGATCATTTTGAAAAATGAAATGTTGTCTTTCATCCACTGACATTCTTTGTAAACTTTTAACAGTGTAAAGAATTCAAAGGATTTGTCGATAGGAATATCAAACACAACAACACGTTAGCTCCGCTGTATCTATCAGGTCACCAGCGCTTGAGTGCCACCGGTCCTTGAAAGTGGAGACGGAGATGCTGGAGAAGACAGCGCCCCTCTCGCTGCAAGGAGAGCGCGAGCACGTGTCCATCTCCGTGATCTGATTGGATACATCGCCATGACGTTTAGCAGTGTGACGTCATTCACTGGCTCTCATTTTGGAAGGGATTCAGTGGCACATCGCAGATACACCAACAGCTTCGCTCTGGGAAGCGGCCGTTCACCTGCTCCGTGTGTGCGAAGAGACTCATTCACTTAACCCACCTTGTGATGCTCCGGTGAGTTCACAATAAATAGAGGCCACATTTCTGTCCGGAGTGAGCAAAGAGTTTTACTCAATCATCCCAGCTGCTGCAACACCAGCAACTTCACATCAGGGAGGAAGTTCAAATCAGCTCCGTGTTAAATGTTTAACCATCACGGTGACTGAAGGCAGCTGCTCATCGTAGCCAGGACTGAACCCTGGTCACTGAGCATTGGAGGAGTCCGTTCTGCTGATGTTAGCCTTAAACTAGACTGATGTTAATATTGTGGATCTGTGAAAGATAAATCAGTTTTATCAAATCCCGTGTGTCAGGTACTTACCGTCTCCACTACACTCACTATGTACACTAGAGAGGGCACTCGGCCCATCTGGTTTCAGCCCATGTTTCTGTTCCGTATCAGTTTATGAAAATCTATCCCTGCCGTTCCCCTCTCGCTCTCCCTGAGATGACAGGTTGCAACTAGTCACCATTCCGTGGGATAGGAAATTCCCCTTGAATTCCATAGAATCACAGAAATCTACAACACATTACAGACCTTTTGGCCCACAATGTTGTGCCGACCACGTAAATTAGTCTCTAAACTGCTTAGAATTACCCTACCGCATAGCCCTCTGTTTTCCTAAGCCCCATGTACCTATCTAAGAGTCTCTTAAAAGATCCTATTTTATCCGACTCTTCCACCGTCGCTGGCAGTGCATTCCATACACAATCGCCACTGTTGTTTAAAAATCTTAGCTCTGACATCTCCTCTGTACCTACTTCCAAGCAGCTTAAACCTATTCCCCCTCGTGTTAGCCGTTTCAGCCCTGGGAAAAAGCCTTTGACTATCCACACGACCAATGCCTCTCATCATCTTATACACCTGCATGAATTCCCTGCATGATTTTTGCCCGGGCTGAACAAGACGATGAGCTCACTGTGGTTGTGACGTTGTTCAGGGCTCCGGACGAAGTTGGTTAAACTCCTTCTTCCCCGCTCTTTTCAATGTTTTCAGTCATTCTCACTAATTTCAAAGGTCTTCGCTTCGAACTGCTGGGTTGTTAATGAACATCTGAAGTCTGACAGCAGACTAGCGAGTGAATGGAGCAGAGTCAGAAACCAAGTTGCCAGTCAGGGATTTGGGGCTCCAGAAAGAGATGGGGCCTGGAGTTTACGAGGAGGAGGAAGAAGAGAAACTGAACCTGTAGGATGTGGCTACGAATGAAAGATCAGACACATTTGGAAACTGCTTGATTGAAAAAAAAAAACTGGTTAATTTCTGCAAAATACTGGAGGAAATCAACAGATCAGGCAGCAAATGTAGAGAGGAATAAATAGACTACGTTTAGGCCGAGACCCTTCAGCATGCCTAGACTGTGTACTCCTCTGCTTAGTTGCTACCTGAACTGCACAGTTCCGCCAGCATTGTGTGTGTCTGTGTGTGTGTGTGTGTGTGTGTGTGTGTGTGTGTTTCTAGCAACTGCGGAATCTCTTGTGTTTTATATCTGCCTCTGTAACAGGGTTATACGAGAGGCATTAGATAAATAGAATGCCTGTTGATATTGAGTATATTGTTTTTGGGTGCCGCTTTCCACGTTAAAACAGCTGCTGAGTTCTCTACACAGAAAAAAAAACCCTGAGGTGTGGACATGAAACCGGTGCTAGCAGGAAAGTTTAATGGCACCGCGATTACCCATAAAGCCCTGAGTTTAAAATTTCGCTGTTTCTGAAGCAACGATCAAAAGTGCAGGCATCAAGGTCGATGACGTCACCGAATAGCACGCATGCGCGCCGTACACAAAGGACCTCCGGAGGATCGGTAAAGGTAAGAATGATTTTTCGGGCTGCTATCTTAAACACCGACTGAGGGACATTTGCTGTGAACTCTGGACATCATAGTCCGCAATCCTGGGACAGTCCTGCTCTCTTCCCTCTCTCTCAGCCCCGCGATCCGTACACGGGCCCCGGGGAGCTTCCGGCCGCTAAGGGAATGGGAACCGATGGATCTCTCAGACAGAGCTGAGCTCCAGCTATCTAAAATGCAAGGATTAGGAACTCGGAGAAAGGGAACAAAATCTTTTACATCAGCAGTTGAGAAAATCACCTTTGTTCTATCTCCGATCACAAACAAGAGAAAATGTGCAGATGCTGGAAATCCAAGCAACACACACAAAATGCCGGAGGAACTCAGCATTAGGATTTTTTTCAATAGATGCTGCCTGGCCTGCTGAGCTCCTCCAGTATTTTGTGTCAGTTGCTTGAGCTACCTCCTCTAGTTCTGCACTTTTCTACCGGTGAGAACATGTTTTGTCCCGTTCTCTCTGGGTACGTAATGATATCAAACACCTTTGTCCTGGGCAACAAGCAGCTTTCACATCACAAATGTGCCAGACTCCAATGAGGCAGACTACTGCCCTTCCCTTCATATTCATTGGCATTGCATTCACTGAGTTCAACACCATCTGTCACTTGGGAGAGGGTTCAGGGGAAATATTTATATACAATACAGAAACTGGCGTTACAGTATTGTGGTGATGCAAAATTTGCTGGAGAATTTGCAAGTGGGGAGTGATATTTGGAAATCTGACCTTTGAAAGTATCATTTAGCAAGCAAATCACATATGGACGGTTTGCAAAAGTTCTAGTCAGAAAATCCTTCATAACCCACAACAGGCCTGTTACATAGTTTGTGTGAGAGTGCAGATGAACTCGATCAAACCCAGAGGAGATCAAAGTTCTTATCGACAGTGATTTGCTAGCTGTTAAAAGAAATACCTCCCTATTTAAAATTCAGTGTGCATGTTGTCAGTGGGTAAAAATTGCACAGCACAAGGTGTTTCAGCACACCGGTCATTACAAATTAGACGGTACATTGGTGGGAAGGCGGGGAGACCTCCAGTGCCCCTGATACCCTCACATACAAGATGTGCATACAGCTGCAGCCTGTAACCCTGCATTTTAAGGAGCTGAAGCTGGAAATGGATGAATTCTGGATCATCTAGGAGTTGGAGGGGGTGATAGTTATAACATCAAGAGAGGTGAGTTACACCCAAGGTGCAGGACACATTAAACTGGGTGAGAGTAAGGAAGGGGAATGAGGTTAAATAGCCATCACAGAGTACTCTTGGGGTCATCTCATACAACAACAGGTGGACCACTTTACAAACTGTTGGGGGGACGGGTTACCTGGCAGAGGAAAGTCAAATGTTCGGAAATTAAAACTAGCAGAGATCTAATATCCTAGTGGTAAGGCTTGCTATTGCTAGTGTGTGGAGTGGAGGGTGTTTGGTGAAACTAAATTTGCAGGGGGGAATTGGAGTCAGAATGCCAGAACAGATGGTGAAGCGGGTGAAATGAATTGACTTATACCATTCATATACATGAGGAGTAGAAATCTTCATATTACTTCTTCATCTAAATGTGCAATGTGTAATTTACAATAAATAGTTTATACTTAGGACAGTCATTATAACAGAAACACAATTGTATCAGCATAAATTAATCAGTCTTTTGCCCTGGTGGAAGAAGCCGTCCAGGAGCCTGTTGGTCCAGCTGTTATGCTGCTGTACCATTTCCTGGAAGGTAGCAGCTGGAACAGTTTGTTGTTGGAGTGACTTGGGTCCACAATGATCCTTTGGGACTTTTTACGCACCTGTCTCTGTAAATGTCCTGAACAATGGGAAGCTCACAACTACAGATATGCCGGGCTGTCCGCACCACTCTCTGCAGAGCCCTACGATTGAGGGAAGTACAATTCCCATATCAGGCAGTGATGCAGCCAGTCAAAATACTCTCAATTGTGCCCCTGTAGAAAGTTCTTAGGATTTGGGGCCCCATCCCAAACTTCTTCAACCGTCTGAGGTGAAAGAGGCACACGGCCACGTACCACACAGCCGGTATGTACAGACCACATGAGATCCTTGGTGATGTTTATGCTGAGGAAGTTAAAGCTGTTCACTCTCTCAACCCCAGATCCATTGATGTTAAAAGGGGTTAGCCTGTCTCCATTCCTTCTGTAGTCCACAACCAGTTCCCTTGTTTTTGTGACATTAAGGGAGAGGTTGCTTTCTTGACACCAGAAAGATGTTGTTCAGACCTCAGATAGAGTCAGCAGACAAAAGGTTAAGCATGGTATGATGAACGTGCTGAGCTGTGTATATCACAATGCAAGAAGCATTGTAGGAAAGCCCGATGAGCTCATGACAGGGAATTTGATATTGTAGCCATTATTGGGACTTGGTTGCTCCCAACACTCTGAGAGATTTAGAAAAAAAAAACTTTGTAGAGATCGCAGACTATGCTTAGAAACAAAGATTGATATAGTAAGCGATTTTAACTTTTTATATATTGAGTGGAACTCCCATACTGTAAAAGGACTAAATGGGGTAGTTTGTCAAATGTGCTCTTAATCAGGACGTCGTATTCCCGACATAGAGGTGTGCGGTAAGCTGTTAGGAAATGATCTAGCATTAGTGACAGAAATTAGTGTATGGGAACACTTTGTATCTAGCGATCGTAATGACATAAGGTTCCAAGTAAATATGGAAAAAGAGAGGGCTGGACCATGGTTTGAATTTCTAAATTGGAGAAAAGACTATTTTGATGGTATCAGAAAGATCTAATAAGTGTGGATTGGGACTGGCGGTTTTTCTAGCAAAGGAGTACTTGTAAGTGTGAGTTCTTCAGAAGTGAGGGAGTAGAGTTTGTATGTGCCTGCCAGAATACAAGTGGTAAGGTAACTGGTACAGGGAAACTTGGGATATTGAGACCTCGGATATTTTGTTCCTCTAAGTGTCTCAGACTGCTGGGCGCTACCAAGGCTCATTAATGACTGACTCATTAATCATCATTCCAAGCCCTGAGCTTATCTGACTTTTTGTTTAGTCGTCTTCTGTTGGTTCCTAGAAGCTTCCCAATAGTTTTTTGTTCTTTTGTTTGTCCTGTCTTTGTCTTTTATGTTGGTTTTGGCTTCTCATCTCAGCCATAGTTGTGTCCTCCTGCCTTTCCAATGCTTCCATTTCTTTGGGATATATCTGTCACTCAGCTCCCAAATTGCTCCCAGAAACTCCAGCCATTGCTGCTACGTTGTCACTCCTAACTTTTCCCTCCCAAACACGTTTGGCCAGCTCCTCTGTTACAGAAACATGCAGAAGTTCAATACAGAAACAAGCTATTTGGCCCATCTGGTCAATGCCAAAAAAAATTTAAGCTGTCCAATGCAACGACCTGCACTGGGAACATCGCCCTCCATACCCCTACCATACAGGTACCTATCAAACTTCCCTTAATTGAGAAATCGAGTTCATATTCACCACTTGTGCTGGCATCTCTTTCCACACTCTCACGACCATTTCAGTAAACAGCTTTCCCAAATGTTCCTGTTAAATTTTCACCATCCCCACTTACCCATGACCTCTGGTTGTCATCCTACCCAACCTCAGTGGAAAAAGCTGCTTGCATTTACCCTATCTGTACCCTCATAATTTTGTAGACTTATAACAAATCCTCAAAGCAATGTCTAATTTCCTTGTTTATGTTTAGAGCCTTTTCTTGGTTTATGAAATGATGAGGGATGTTGATCATGTGGATAGCCAGATGTTTGTTACATTGGCCTTTATAAATCTAAGTATAGAGTATAACAGTTGGAATGTAATGGTGAAGGGGTATTAGACATTGGTAAGACTGAATTTGGAGTATTCTGTGCAGTTTTGGTCACCTAATTACAGGAAGGATATTAATAAGGTTGAAAGAGTGCAGAGAAGGTTTACAAGGATGTTGCTGGGACTTGAGAAAGTGAGTTACAGAGAAAGGTTGAATGGGTTAGGACTTTGTTCCCTGGAATGTAGGAGAATGAGGGGTGATTTGATAGAGGTGTATAAAATTATGATGGGTATAGATAGAGTGAATGCAAGCAGGCTTTTTCCACTGAGGCCAGGGGAGAAAAAAAAACAGAGGTCATGGGTTAAGGGTGAAGGGGGAAAAGTTTAAAGGGAACATTAGGGGGTGCCTCTTCACTCAGAGAGTGGTGGGAGTGTGGAATGAGCTGCCAGATGAAGTAGTGAATGCGGACTCACTTTTGACATTTAAGAAAAACTTGGACAGGTATATGGATGAGATGGGTTTGGAGAGATATGGCCCAGGTGCAGGTCAGTGGGACTAGGCAGAAAAATGGTTCTGCATAGCCATGAAGGGCCAAAAGACCTGTTTCTGTGCTGTAATGTTCCATGGTTCTATAGTTGAAATTTCCCAGGGAAGAAATGGCTAACATGAGGGGGCATCATTTTAAGCTGCATGGAAGTAGATACCAAGGGGATTTTGGGGTAAGATTTTACACAGAGAGTGGTGGGTGCGAGAAATGCACTGCCGGATAGTTGTGTGAGAGTGCTTCAGTTACTGTGGGGCCAGCAACCCATGCAACTCAGTTGGAACAGGGAATAATACCAACTGAGAGAGTCAAACTGAGCCAGGTCACCGATTGAAGATGGCAGAAATGCCCCATTCTTATAGAGACAGGAGGAGCATCAGAGAGTTTGATGGTCATTTCAGATACCAGCAATCTGCCCAGTTAGAAGATGATTTCTCTCTCCAACTTGGGATGAACTTTACTGTAACAGTGTGATGTCAGATCACACCTTGACAACTCAAGTGATCTCATATGAAATGTTGTCCTACCCCATTGATGGATTTTGTAAATCTTTTTTACAGGTTAAAAATGTCAAGGAATTTGTCTACGGGAATCTCAAACTCAACACACCAGTTTTGCTGTCTTTGTCCAGATATTTAAGAAGTGCAGCAAGGGTTTCACACGATCATCCTTCCTGCTCAGACTATGGGGAGGGATTCACTCGATTGTCCTTCCTGCTCAGACTGTATGGAGGGATTCACTCTGTCATCTAACTGACTGGCACACCCATCGTTTTACATGGGAGTTCACCTGCTCAGACAGTGGGAATGGATTCACTCGGTCATTTCAACTGAAGGTACTTCAGCAAGTTCACACTGGGCAGAGGCTGGTCATCTGCTGAACTTGTGGGAAAGGATTCACTCGGTCATCTGACCTAATGACTCACCAGCGAGTTCACACCAGGGAGTGGCCGTTCACCTGCTCAGACTCTGGGAAGGGATTCACTCGGTCATCTGACGTAATGGCTCACCAGCGAATTCACACTGGGGAGAGGCCGTTCATCTGCTCAGACTGTGGGAAGGGATTCATTTCACTATCTAAACTGAAGATACATCAGAGAGTTCACACTGGAGAGAGGCCATTCACCTGCTCAGATTGTGGGAAGGGATTCACTCAGTCATCCTATCTACTGGTACACCAGTCAGTTCACACTGGGGAAAGGCCATTCACCTGCTCAGAGTGTGGGAAAGGATTTACTCAATCATCCACCCTAATGGCTCACCAGCGAGTTCATAGTGGGGAGCGGCTGTTCACCTGCTCGGACTGTGGGAGGGGGTTCACTCGGTCATATAAACTGAAGGTACATCAGTGAGTTCACACTGGAGAGAGGCCATTCACCTGCTCGGACTGTGGGAAGGGATTCACTCAGTCATGTCTACTGAAGTTACATCAGCGAGTTCACACTGGGGAGCGGCCGTTCACCTGCTCAGACTGTGGTAAGGGATTCACGTGCTCATCTCAACTGAAGGTACATCAGCGAGTTCATACTGGGGAGAGGCCGTTCACCTGTTCAGTCTGTGGGAAGGGATTCACTTTGTCACCTCACCTACTGAGACACCAGTTAGTTCACACTGGGGAGTGGCCATTCACTTGCTCAGTCTGTGGAAAGGGATTCACTGAATCATCTTTCCTGCAGAGACACCAATCAGTTCACACTGGCAAGTGGCGGTTCACCTGCTCAGACTGTGGGAAGGGATTCAATCGGTCATCTCACCTGCTGTCACACCAGTCAGCCCATACAGGGAAAGGGCCGTTCACCTGCTCAGTCTGTGGGAAGGGTTTCATTTCATCATCTCAACTGAAGATACATCAGCGATTTCACACCGGGGAGAGGCCTTTCTCCTGCACAGACTGTGGGAAGGGATTCACTATGTCATCTCATCTGAAGGTACACCAGCGAGTTCACACTGGGGAGAGGCCATTCACCTGCTCAGACTGTGGGAAGGGATTCACTTCGTCATCTCAACTGAAGGTACATCAGCGAGTTCACACCGGGGAGAGGCCGTTCACCTGCTCAGACTGTGGGAAGGGATTCACTCGGACATATCAACTACAGAGACACCAGCGAGTTCACACTGGGTAGAGGCCAATTTCATGCTCAGACTTTGGGAAAAAATTCTCTCAGCTAAATCAACCAATGTATATCACTGTTGACACTGGGGATATTCCGTTCACCTGCTGTGAATGTAGGAATCGATTCACTCAGTGAACTAACCTTATGTAACTCTTGCTTTGGCTAGTAGCTTAATATAACGGGTGATAGACCCCAGCCTGGCTAAACTTAAGAAATATCATTTGGATGGATGCTGTGTGATGTGTCCCCTGCTACAAATCAGAACCCTGAAATTACAGTAAACAATATGTGATTAAACAATTGAGCTTTGTAATTCATACTTTGACCAGAGGGTTAGTAAAGAAAACAAATTTAAGAAAAAGAAAAAGGACCCACTCTCTCCATTTGCATTTTCTCATCTCTCCCTGGCAAAAGACCATGAAAATCTCTCTTCCAGACTCACAAGAAAGAACATTTCTGTCATTGGATAGCCCCATAGTCGTAGCCTAAACATTGCTGCTACTGAGAAACCATTACCTCAGCTGGGAAACTTTACTGAGAGGTCCTTACATTAGCAGTGAAACCTTACAGCATGTAAGACTTGTGATACACTACTGGGTTCACACTGGGGAGAAAGTTTCAATGAGCTGCATGCTGGATATTTGTCCATCACCATTGCTGAATGCAACTTCGAGACTGACTGTCGGTGCTGAACTCTGCAATTATTGCTGCTGCTCACCACACCCAGTTCTGCACCCTGGTCACTGGGCATGGGAGGAGTTTCTTCTGCTGCACATTCACCTTTAATGGGACTGGAGTTTAATATTCTGGATCTGAGACAAATAAATCAATTATATTTTAAACTCTGTCTCTGGTACTTACTGAATTTATAACACACCTAGTGTACAGTAGAGAGTCAACTCAAGCCAGCTGGACGCTGCCAGTGATTCAGTTCCATGACAGTCCTTTTAAATCCTCTCCTGTTGTTCATCTCTCGCTCTCCCTGGGTGGTGAGATCCACCACTGGATCCATATTCCAGTGGTGACGGATTCCAAACAGACACCACTCTGTGGTGAAGAGGTTTCCTTTGAGTTTTCTGCAGAGTGAAGAAGTCGAGGAGAAGGAAATCAGAAGTGGGGTGTGGCAATGTCAGAGTTGAAACATTTTGAAGCTGATTGACAGAGAAAATCTTTTGTTTGTCTGACTGATAACACGAACAATGAAGTGCTCCACTGTTTGAGGAACTGTGTATGTTCGGAAATGCTTTATCTATTAAGGGAGTTGTCCCTGCTTGTTTATCTTGTAATATTATATCTGGATCGTTGTTATGGATTGTCCTATCTGAAATAATGTATTGATTAATGTATAATTTTGTCATCATTTCATCTGCTCAGATCGTTGGGATGTCTCCCATGGAGGATCATACTCGTTCAACTGATTAATGTTTCCTTCCATAGTGATGATTAATTTTTCTGAGTTGGCCTCTCATTTAAGATTTCCGGTCTGTATTTCTTATCACAATTGCATATACACACATGGAGTGCTGAATCCAGTTCATTTTTGATGAAAACATATATACCTAGAAGTTTTATCTGACTGTTCTGTGATATTTTTTTATTTCATGTGTATTATTTCCCTTCCTCCATCTGTCCAAGGTCGTGTTAATCTAAGTGGGTTTGAGTGTAAATAGTCTTTTCTAAAGCTTTCTTAAGTTATTGTTTATCTTTCTAAATTATACTAATTGAAATGGGACCAAGATATTTTTATAAAAAAAAAGTCAATGTCAGTATTGATGAAAGTGTGTATTGCCTGTGTTGTAATTGTTAGTTATTGAGCTCTATTTGGTAGTTTTTTTTTAAAGTCTTGAACTGAATTTTGTCAAAGGTTTTCCCTATTTTGCAGTACTTTCTATTTTTGTTGCTTGTTGATATTCCAGATATGTGGGTATCAAGTGTCCCGGTGAAGGATCTTGGCCCGAAATGTTTATTCCCATCCATAGATGCTGCCTGACATGCTGAGCTTCTCCAGCACTTTGTGTGTAGTTCTCTAGATTTCTTGCAACTGCAGGTCCTCGTTTCCCAGATACTTATATGTTTCTTGAAAGAAGAAGCCAAGAACAAGCTGGTAGTGGGGTTGAGTGGCTCTGTTGGTAAAATATTAAATGAAATCATTAGAAAGAAGTGGCGTAGGGTAGGAAGGTGTAAAATCTGTGGGTAGAATTAAGGAACAGCAAATGTAAAAAAGAATCCCTGATGAGAATTGCACAGAGACCCCCAAACAGTAGTAAGTATGTGGTCCTCAAATTACAATGGGAAATAGAAAATGCGTGCCAAGAGGGCAATGTTACAGTAGTCATTGGGGATTGTCATGCAGGTAATTAGGAAAATTAGGATGGTGTTGGTCTCAAGAGGAGGAATTCCTGGAATGCCTACAAGATGCTTTTTTAGAGCAGCTCGTGATTGAGTTCACTTGGGGGTCAGCTATTCTGGATTGGGTGTTGTAATAAACCAGAATTAATTAGGTCACTTAAGTCCAAAGAACCTTTAGGGGTAAGTGATCTTAATCTGATCTAATTCACCCTGACATTAGAGAAGGAGAAGCTAAAGTCAGGTGGAATAAAGAGAATTAGAGGGGCACGAGAAAAAAATTGTTCAAAATTGATCTAAAAAAAACATGGGCCGGGACGAAAACAGATCAGCAATGTCTGGAATTTTTGGAAGGCACAGGATATATACTGTGGCATGCAAAAGTTTGGGCACCCCTGTTCAAAATTTCTTTTACTGTGATTAGATAAGTGAGTAAAAGATGACTTGATTATAAAAGGCATAAAGTTAAAGATGACACTTTTTAAATATATTTTAAGCAAGATTTATTTATTTCCATCTTTTACAATTTCAAAATAACAAAAAAGGAAAAGGGCCCGAAGCAAAAGTTTGGGCACCCTGCATGGTCGTTACTGAGTAAAACCCCCTTTGGCAAGTATCACAGCTTGTAAACACTTTTTGTAGCCAACCAACAGTCTTTCAGTTCTTGTTTGAGTAAATTTCTGGGTTCACTCATAAGTAGCAAACTACTGACTGGAAATTACAAATGAGAATATTATTCAGGTCACAGAGCAGCAGTACTGAAACAGGCCCTTCTAGTCCATGCTGACCTGTTTTTGTTGTTACTGCCTGGTTCCAGCTACCTGCACCACAGCCTCCATGTACCTCCCATCCACGTCCTCACCCAAATTCCTTTTCAGTGTCTAAATCGAACCCACATCCTCCACTTCCACTGGCAGCTCATTCCACACTCTCACCAACCTCCAAGTGAAGAATTCCCCTTCAGATTCCCCGAAAATAATTTACTTTCACCCTGAACGTATGTCCAATGTCAGGGTGAGAGGGAGGACGGGGCACAGAGGGAAGACAGTAAGGGAAGGTGGTGGTCGAGTGCAGAGAGGGAAACAGAGTGGAGAGTTTATACTTAATATCTTTCAGAAAAAGTAATTGTTTGAACTTACTGCAAACCTGCTATCCATACCCTGTACGTTATTGATCTCGATGACAAGTAGCAGTGCTTGACGTTCAAAGTAAATATTGTTATCAGAGCACACATATGTCACCACATACAACCCTGAGATTGTTTTTCCTACAGGAACACTTAGCAAATCTATAGAATAGTAAAAGGATCAATGAAAGTTCAACTAGAGCATAGAATTCAACAAACTGTGCAAATGCAAATATATTCAAATATCAATGAATAATGAGATCAATGGGGTGTAACCCTGGGGAACCTCACTGGGCTCGGGCCTCGAGTCCAATAAACAGCCTCCCACCATCACTCTCTGCTTCCTACCATCAAAACAACTGTGCATCCAGTGAGCCAGCTCTCCCTGGATCCCGTGTGATCTGATTTTCCACAGCAACTTACCATGCTGAACCGTATCAAAGGCCTCCCTGATGCCCATATCAGCCACGATCCTGGGACAGAGGTGTCACCGATCAGAGGGCACAGATTTAAGCAGAGGATGAAGAGGTTTAGAGGGATCTGAGGGGGAGATTTCTCACTCAGAGGGTAGCTGAAATCTGGAACTCACACCCCTCAGGTTCCCTTAAAATATATCACCTCACATCGTTAACATATAACCTGTCGCGGATCAGAACAAAGACTGCGTGGAGAGGGAAGGCGGGTGGGGAAGGGGGATGATGCGGGAGGGTGGCCACAGCTGTAAGGGGTAAGGGGAGAGCAACTGCAAAATGGAGACAAGGAGTGTCTAGACTTACTATCTGAATACAAGTAATTGTTTGAACTTACTTGCTGAAAAATACTAATTATACCCTGTACATTCTCAACGAAATTATTGACATAGATGACAAGCAGCAATGTGTAACCCTGGGGAACACCACTAGACACGGGCCTCGAGTCCAATAAACAGCCTCCCACCATCACTCTCTGCTTCCTACCATCAAGACAACCTTGCATCCAGTGAGCCAGCTCTCCCTGAATCCCATGTGATCTGACTTTCCACAGCAACTTACCATGCTGAACCTATTCAAAGACCTCACTGATGCCCATATCGGCCACGATCCTGGGACAGTAGGGTTACAAGTCAGAGGGATCTGAGGAAGTGGTTTTTCACTCAGAGGGTAGCTGAAATCTGGAACTCACTGCCCGAGGTGGCCAAAGGCCTGTTTCCGTGCTGTGTGATCCACCACTCCGGACATGGTAAATTAACGATGGTGGCACCGCAAGGCATTGATTTCAAAACTCCACACCCCTCTCTAACCTGAAGTAAACCAGACTGCACCCCTTTGTCACCTCTGTGAATATCTGTTTCTGTCAAGGTAGCATAGAGATTGGTCACTTCTGCTAAACCACTGGCAATTGATGAAGTTCCCGTGTCGTCTTCCATTAATGCTGCTGCCTTACATCTCTGTCACTCTATTCCAGCTGCTACCATCCGGGAAGCAGTACCACAGCATAAAAAGCAGGACCAACAGGCTCTGGGACAGCTTCTTTCACCAGGCCATCAGCCTGATGAACGTACTCTATATTACACTCTGTTTTAATTATTATAAACTATTATAAATTACAATGATTGCACGTTGCAAATTTAGATGGAGATAATGTAAAGATTTTTACTCCTCATTAATGTATGAAATAAAGTCAATTCAACTCACTTCCTGATTCCGTGCCTGACCTGCTCGCCTCTGGGTATCCTCCGTCAACAAGCTTCTTCCTCAGTCACCATCTGTGAGGTTACACAAACAAAAAAAAAAACATAAAATGATCTATTAGACTGCTCCTGTATCCCTTTACCCCTGAACATGTTCTCCTGTTAAAACTCTCTCCTCAGCCCCTTCCCGATTCCCTTTCACTTTCAGAATCCCGATATGCCAGCATATCCGAATTCACTGTAAGGACATTTATACCTCACAGGAGGATGTAGAAACCCGTGTCCTCTGATGCACAGGTCACTGACACACCCTCCCCCTTCCCAATCTGCACTCGCAGCCCATGACGGAGACAGCTGTCCTAGACTCTGAGACTCTGTAACACACAATCTTGTAACTCATAATCTTGTGAACAGCAATCTTAGACAGTCATTAATATGAAGAGTGAATTGTTGTTTCCTGAAAGGACACGCGAGCTAAGCTGTCTGATCCAGTTCACCAGATCGTCCCTTGTTTACAACTTAATTTGTCTCGGGACCATCCTCCCCGTATCACGGAATGTGCAATCATCCCACTTTCACCCAAAAGAACCCAACCCGCCTACAAACCCACACCCACACTCCACTCATAACCTCTACCCACACACACAGACAGAGCCCATTCTCCCCAAACACCTTGGAGAACCACAAGAAATTGACCCTACAGCCCTGGCTCGGTCGCAAAGTTAAAACCGGGGCTGAGGAGAGCCTGGAGCTCACAGCCACCCGGCAGAGCTCGGGCCAGGCCCTTTCTCACTGCTACCGGCCCCCGATTTACACAAACCCGACATCAGCCTCTGTCTACCGCCGCTCGGACTGTCACAGACCCAGTGTTGCGACGCTTAGTGTCGGTAGCGCGCCTGCGCGTCTCCCTATGGTCCAGACTCTGGCCGAGGGTTCCCACAGCGCCACCACTGGCCAGAGCCGGAGGGACAGCGCAGAGAGCTCGGCCGTTCGGCTCTTTCGCTGGGACACGCCGAACTCCCCATCAACTCCATCCAGCTGGAATGTAATAACCATCAAATATAATTCCTGTCAGCGATTAGCTGTCTGAGTGATTCGATGACTTTTAGAGGAAGGGGTATCTATGGTCCACATTGTCAAGGTGTTAGTTTACCAGCATACAAAGACGCTGCCGGAGGAACTCAGTGGGTCGGGCAGCATCTGTGGAGGGAAATGGGCCGTCAACATTTCGGGCCGAGACCTTCCCTCTGGATTGTGAGTGGACGGGAAATAGTCAGAGAAAAGAGGAGAGGGGTGGGGATGGGGCAAGAGCTGGGGAGTGAGAGGTGGATCCAGGTGAGGGGGTGGGTGGGAAGGTGGAAATAGTGACAGGGGTGGGAGGTGAGTGGTTGGAGCAACACTGGATACAGAAGATGGAAATTAATTCCATAGGTGATGAACAAAGAGGTTAGAGAGTATTTGTTATAGAGAGTGCAATAAAGGTTCACCAGACTGATCCCTGGGATGGTGGGGTCATCTTATGAAGAAAGATCAAATGTGATAACCCTTTCATTTAGAGAATCGAGGACTGAGGGGTGAACGCATTAAAATGCACAACATCATTACCGGTTGAACCAGGGATCCCAGTCTCTGAAAAAGGTCGTGGACTGTCCGAGTCTGAAATGTCTCCACTCCGAGGGCGGTGAATGTTTGTAAATCCCCACAACAGAGGGCGGTGAAGACTCAGTGATCGTCCTCACATAAAAACAGAGAACAACAGATGTGTGGAGAACAAAGGGAATCGAGGAAATGAGGATCGGGCAGAAATATGTGGCTGAGAAGGGAGAACAGCCGCTATCTTGTTGATGGTTAGAGGGGCTGAATGGCCTTCTGCTGCTGTTTCTCACTTAATGTTTCAGTGTTCCTGATCAGTGAGGCCGGAGGAATATAAATAGAAATTAGTGTTTATAGACATAGTCTGATTTAAATGAAACTTGCACATTTCTGGTTTGGGTCTGAATTGTGTTTCGGACCGCGATGTGAGTCGAAACTCTTAACTCTGAGAGCTCTGTGACCTGGGGCTAGAGAAAACGGGACCGGGGAAGATACGGTGGGAAAAATTAAATACGTATCTGGTTTAAGTTTGGAAATAATAAAATAATATGGGAAATGCGACGGTGGGCAGGGCAGTGTGTGAAGGGCGAGGAGCCGTCACCGGATCACGTGAGAGGCCCTCCACTCGTCACGTGATCCCGTTTTACCGCAGATCGGAAGCATCTGCCGATTTTTCTGAGGCCCCGCCCACCGCTCGATGACGCTAGTCCGTGCTGTTTTTTTCGTTCTTTGTGAAAGCGGGTCGGCGGTGAGATCGGGATGCGGAGGAGGGTTCTCGCCGTCTTGGACGGGGTGCCGAAGACGGATTATTCTCTGCGGGGCAACACCAAAAATTTTCTTTCGGTGAGTATTGAAGCCGGTCCCGATCGGGGAGTTCTGACGTTGGGCAGTGAGTTAACTTTCCCGAACTCGAAACAAGAGAAAATCTGCATTTGCTGGAAATGCGAGGAACGCGCACAAAATGCTGGAGGAACTCAGCAGACCGGGCAGCATCTAGGAGAAGAGTACAGTCGACGTTACCGGCCGAAACCCTTCGGCAGGACTGGAGAATGAAAGGTGGGGGAGGAGAAGGGAGAGAGAAACACAAGGTGATCGGTGAAACCTGAAGGGGGAGGGGATGAACTTTCCCGAACTGGCGGCCTCGCCTCGCTTCCTTCACAGAACTGCCGGGGTCGGTCCAGGTTGTGAGACCTTCACACCGAACCGTCTGAGATGAGCCGCCGCTCAGCCCCTGTTGTTCTGGTCCTGTTAGCAGGATGACGTAAAACATATTTCCATATTGTTACTGACAGAGAAATGTATAATTTGTGTTCCGTGTGTTAACTGAATGTACTTGCCTGTGATGCTGCCACAGTGTTTCTCTGTTCCTGTACCTTCCCGTACTTGTGCACTTGGCAATAAATTCAACAGGTCCTGCGAAAATTCGGTGAGATTTGATTAGTGATAATCAACTTTGCAGCTCGGTCGGTGGAATGTAGAGACATGTTAATGTAGACACTGTTAAATGCAAAACCCTGAACAGTGTTAATGATCAGAGGAATCTTGGAGTCCGAGATCATCGCTCCCTGAAAGAAACCGCACAGATTGATCGGGTGGTTAAGAAGGCAAATGGTGTGGTTGTAGCGGTGTACTACAGGCAGCGCTAAAATAACGACACGAGAGTTGGTAAACTGCAGTCAAAGATAACTTTATTCGAACTCAACAGCCTTGCTTTAAAGCCTCCCTCAACCCGCCCCCCGTGGGCCCGGATGCTCCAAAAGACACGTACTCACAAACCCCCGTAGGCTATCTCCCTTAGCCTGAACGCTGGCTAATTGTGAGCCGGTTCGGGTGTGCCAGGAAATGGGTCGCCACATGGTTGTATTTATCATTGAGTTCAAAAGTCGGGAAGTTATGTTGCAGCTTTATAAGATTAATTAGGCCACATCTGGAGTGTTTTATACAGTTGTGGTCGCTATCATTCTCTGAAGGATATCGGGGCTTTGGAGCGGGTGCAGAAGAGGTTTACCAGGACACTGCCTGGAATAGAGGGCCTGAACTACAACGGGAGGGTTAGGGTTAGGCCACATCTGGAGTGGTTTATACAGTTGTGGTGGCTATCATTCTCTGAAGGATGTCGGGGCTTTGGAGCGGGTGCAGAAGAGGTTTACCAGGACACTGCCTGGAATAGAGGGCCTGAACTATAACGGGAGGGTTAGGGTTAGGCCACATCTGGAGTGGTTTATACAGTTGTGGTCGCTATCATTCTCTGAAGGATATCGGGGCTTTGGAGCGGGTGCAGAAGAGGTTTACCAGGACACTGCCTGGAATAGAGGGCCTGAGCTACAACGGGAGGGTTAGGGTTAGGCCACATCTGGAGTGTTTTATACAGTTGTGGTCGCTATCATTCTCTGAAGGATATCGGGGCTTTGGAGCGGGTGCAGAAGAGGTTTACCAGGACACTGCCTGGAATAGAGGGCCTGAACTACAACGGGAGGCTGGACAACCTTATGTTGTTTACTCTGGAGCCGTGCCGGCTGGGGTGAGACTGAATAGACGTTTATAAGATTACCAAAGGATTAGAAACAGTGTCTCAGAAAGTCTCTGACTAACCACATGATCAATGCCTCTCATAAACTTATATACCTCTTTCAAGTCACCTCTCATCCTCTGTCACTCCAAGGAGAAAAGGCCGAGTTCACTCAACCTATTCTCATAAGGCATGCTCCCCAATCCAGGCAACATCCTTGTAACTCTCTTCTGCACCCTTTCTAAGATTTCCACATTCTTCCTGTAGTGAGGTGACCAGAATTGAGCACAGTGGAGTGTGACCAAGGTCCTATATAGCTGCAACAAAAACTCTCGGCTCCTAAACTCAACACACAATTAATAAAGGTCAATGCACGGTAGACCATAGAGTCAACCTGCATATCAGACTTGAGCGTCCTATGGACTCGGATCCCAAGATCCCTCTGATCCTCCACACTGTGAAGAGTCTTCCCATTAATGCGAAATTCTGCCGTCATGTTTGACCTAACAAATTGAACAACTTCAAACTTATCCAGGTTGAACTCCATTTGGGACTTCTCAGCCCAGTTTTGCATCCTTTCAGTGTCCCACTGTGACCTCTGACAGCCCCGCACACTATCCACAACACTCCCAACATTTGTGTCATCAGTAAATTTACTAACACATCCCTTCACTTCCTCATCAAGGTCATTTATAAAAATCACGGCGATCAATGGTCCCAGATATAAGTATACTGTAAATTTTTATTATTTTGTTTTTTTTTCTTCAATATCATGTATTACATTGAAATGCTTTGCACAGTTAACAGATTTTACACCACATGCTGGTGATAATAAACTTGATTATGAATCTGAGTGGATAGACAATACATTTTTCCTGCGGATTGAAATGTCTAATACACTTAAGGTGAGACCAGATGTAAGCGACGTTTGTGTCTTTCCACAGAGTGTTGGGAGCTGGACCCTCTGCCTGGGGTGGGAGACCCCACTAGTCACGTGATCCTGTTTGCCCCTCCGATTTATCCGCAGATGTACAATCTCTTCACGCATGCTCACTGTTTCCGGGTGGGTGGTGTTTTCCTTTCTGCTCAGCCTTCAATGTTTAACGTTCAGTGAGTTTTGTTCATAGTAACAATTAATAGAAATGTTTGGTTCTCCTTTTTATTGTTTATCGGCTTCATTATCTTTGCTGTTAAAGTTAGATATGTGATGAGAGATTTATTGGAAGAAAATCCCCAAATGGAAGCAAACCATGACTGAAGACGAGTGAAACAGCCCGAGGATTGAGAACAACAACTGGAGAGAACCCAACTGACTTGGAGATTCCATTGATATAGTCAGGAGAAAGTTTGGTGAGTCTCATTTACTCAAACACTGATCCTTTAGACATTACATACCTGTACAAATGAAGGTAGGAAATAGTTGGAGTGAGACTGAATGTGCCCAGAAGATCCAGTTATGCCTCTGTCAATCACTTACAATCACTCCAGGTCTGGTAATGTGCTTCCAGCAGCCCAGCCCTTTGAAACCACTCCCATTCCCTCACAGTGGTCACTCAGTTCAAGATCTCTCATCCTCTGATGTAGCTTTTGGTCAGTTCTGAGTGGGGAGAGGGAAAGAGAGGGGAGTGTTTATACTGACTGTCTTTCAAAAACAGTAATTGTTTGAACTTGCTGCAAACTCTCTCCCCATACCCTGTACTTTCTCAACTAAATTATTGACATAGATGACAAGTAGCAATGGGTGTAACCCCAGGGAATGTCACTAAGCACGGGACTCGAGTCCAAGAAACAGGCTGTCACCATAACACTCTGCCTCCTACCAATCGTCTGTTTGCAGACTCTGGGGCTCTGTAACAAACTCAATGTTAACAGGAAGATTAGTCAGTGATTAAGATGATGAGGGAATTGTGGCCTCCTGAAAGGACATGTGAGCTGATCTGTCTGATTCATTGGACCAGATCCACCCTCGATGATAACGTAATTTACCCCTTGCCCATCCACCCAGGTCATGTTACTTCTGATCACCCACAGTACCCCAACCACCCTCTGTCCCGCCAGTGGCTCCAAACCCTTCTGACCATTCACCCCACACCGACTCACTGACAGGCCCCCTTCACTCACATCCACCCTCCCAAGCTGGAGGGGAACCACAACAAACTGATCCCGCAATCCCGACTCGGGCGCAAATCTAAAAGACTGGAGAACCCGGTGGCTCCAGCTGTCTGGATCGATCCAAGCCCATTCCCACTGCAACCAGCCCTCGATTTACACAAACCCGAGATTAACTCTTTCCTCACCGCTACCTGAACATGAGAAACACCAGCATCACCTGGGGTTGGCATTGCACTGCGATTTGCTGTAGGTCCTCGTATGCTGTGAAACTCCCCACTGTTGGACATGTAGACCAGAACCGTATACGTTAAGACTCCCCACTGTCAGATATGTTGACCAGAACCGTACGTGTTAGAGCTCCCCACTGTCGGATATGTTGACCAGAATCATACACAGTAAATGTCAAGGCATGGAACCATAATCCCACGGTGGATTTGTTCAGTGACATGTGAACATACGTGATTAACGACCCTGCAACTGGGGACTGAATAAATAGTTAGCCTAACAATTCTAATCAGACACACCATCTTCTCACCTTTCTCCCTCATCCCTGTCTACGTACCCCATTTCCCTCACCACTCCTCCTCACAGTCCCTCTTCATCCTCCTGCCCTCTACTCCAGACCTCCCTTTTTATTCAGTCTCTCCCTCGCCATCTCGCCTCTCCCTCACCCCCTTCCATATCATCGCCCCCTCAATCATTCTTGCTTCCTCCCCACCTCTACGCTCCCCTTCACTCTTCTCTATCTGTCTCAGTGACACTGCTACTTGACCATTCTCTCACTCTCTTTCACCTTCTGCCTTCCCCTCTCCATCTCCCCCTCTCTCATGCACCCTCTCACTTCAATCAAATTTGTCTCTCTCACTCAGTCACCTCCACCACTCTGTAACCTCCATTTCCAGCTCTCACCCTCTCTTTCTCTCTCCCTGCATCCCACCCTCCCCCTCTCTCAAACACTCTCCCTGCTGGCTCCTGTATCCCACATTGTCTTCCCCTCTTTATCACCCTCTAAATCTACCACTCATCCCACATGTTCTCCCTCTTTGCTCCCTGTCAGTCCTCCTCCTCACCCCCACCCCCCCATCACACCCCGTGCTCACCACCTCATCCGATACAGTGGTATGTAAACAGCTGGGCACCACTGGTCAAACATTCTGTTACTGTGAATAATTTAGTGTGTAGAAGGTGAACTGATCTCCAAAAGTCTTAAACACGAAACATTCTTTTCAACACTTTAAGCAAGATTAGTGTATTATTTCTGTTTTGTACAATTTTAGAATGGAAAATAAAGGAAAGGAGCACCATGGATAAGTTTGGGCACCCCAAGAGATTTGAGCTCTCAGATAACTTTTACCGAAGTCTCTGACCTGAATTAGCATGTTAGGGCTATGGCTTGTTCACAGTCTTCATTAGGACAGGCCAGGTTATGCAAATCACAAAGCTTTATAAATACCCTGTCTCTTCAAACCCTGTTCCAACAATCAGCAGCCATTGGCTCCTCTAAGCAGCTGCCTAGTACTTGAAAAGTTAAAATAAATGATGCTCACATAGCAGGAGAAGGCTATAAGAAGATAGCAAAGCATTTTCAGGTTGCCGTTTCCTCAGTTCACAATGTAATTAAGAAATGGCAGTTAACAGGAACAGAGGAGGGCAAGTTGATGTCTGGAAGACCAAGAAAACTTTCTGAGAGAACTACTCGCAGGACTGCTAGAAAGGCAAATCAAAACCCCCATTTGACTGTAAAAAAATTTCAGGAAGATTTAGCAGACTCTGGAGTGGTTGTGCACTGTTCTACTGTGCAGCAACACCTGCACAAATATGACCTTCATGGAAGAGTTGTCACTACAAAATTCAGCGTCAGAGGTTTTTCTCACATTGAGGGAGAGTTTGTTTTCTTGACACCAGACAGATGTTGTTCAGACCTCAGACAAAGTCAGCAATCAAATGCTTGAGCATGGTGCGATGAATGTGTTGAGCTGTGGAAATCATGATCCAAGAAGCATTGTAGGAAAGCCAGTTAAGACCAGGGCATGGAATTATGATATCGTAGGCATTACTGGGAATTGGTTGCACCCAACAGTCTGAGGGATTTAGAGGAACAAATTTGTAGAGAGTTCACAGACTACACCAAAAAACAAAAGTTGATATAGTAAGTGATTTTAACTTTACATGGGACACCCATACTGTAAAAGGACTAGATGAGGTAGAGTTTGTTAAATGTGCCTCAAGCAGTACGTAAAACATCCGGCGTAGAAGTGTGCAATAAGCTGTTGGGAAATAATCCAGGGCTGGTGACAGAAATTAGTGTATGGGAACACTTCATGTCTAGTGATCCTAATGCCATGAGATTCCAAGAAAATATGGAAAAACAGAGGCCTGGACTTCTCTTGAGATTTTAAATTGGAGAAAGATCAATTTTATGGTCTTTGCAAGGATTTGACAAGTGTGGATTGGAACAGGCTGTTTTCTGGCAAAAGAGTGCTTGGTGAGTGGGGGTTCTTCAGAAGTGAAATTTTGAGTGTGTAGAGTTTGCATGTGCCTGCCAAAATAAAAGGTGAAAGGTAACTGGTGCAAGGAACCTTTGTTTTCAAGAGATATCGAGGCCCTGGATATTTTGTTCCTCTAAATTCCTCAGGCTGTTGGGTGCTACCAAGACACATTAATGACTACAATATCATATTTCCACACCCAGAGCTCATCTGACTTTCTTTAGTTGTCTTCTCTTCGTTTCTAAAAGCTTATTTACCCTCTATTTGACTTTTATGTTGGTTTTGGATTCTCATTTCAGCCAAGGTTGAGTCCTCCTACCTTTCCAATGCTTCCACTTCTTTGGGATGTGTCTATCACTCAGCTCCCGAGTTGCTCCCAGAGACTCCAGCCATTGCTGCTCCATCATCACTCCTACCTGGTTCCCCTTCCAGTCAAGTTTGGCCAGCTTCTCTGTCACAGAAACATGGAGAAGGTCAGAACAGGAACATGCCCACTCTGGACAAACAGAATGGTGACCTATACAGGAGTCAAAGTAGATGGGGGAGGTTTTAAATAGTAGTTTTGCATCTGTATTTGCTCAGGAGATGGACACAGAGTCGATAGAAGTGTGTCAAAGCAGCATCAACTTCATGGACCTTGTACACATTACAGAGGTGGAGGTGTTTGCTGTCTTAAGGCAAATTAGCATGGATAAATCCCCAAGGCCTGACAAGTTGTTCCCCAGGACCCTGCGGAAGACAAGTGCAGAAATTTTTGGGGTCCAAGCACAGATATTTAAATCATCCTTAGTGACAGGTGAGGTACTGGGGGATTGGAGGACAGCCAAGGTTGTTCCGCTGTTCAAGAAAGGCTCTAAGGATAAATGAGAAAACTTTATGTTAGTGAGCTTGACATCAGTAGTGGGAAAGTTATTAGAATATATGTGCAGGAGCTGGATATGTAAGTATTTGGATAGATGTGGACTGATTAAGGATAGACAGCATGGTTTTGTGCATGGTAGGTCATGTCTCGCCAATCTTATAGAGTCTCTGGAGGAAGTTTTCAGGAAAGTGGATGAAGGCAAGGCAGCTGATTTTTTTCTCCATGGGAACTTGACAAAGTCACATATGGGAGGTTGGTCAAGGAGGTTCTGTCACTCAGCATTCAAGATGAGATAGTAAATTGGATGAGGCAATGGTTTTAGGACATATTTAAGGAAAGGTACGCTGCAACCGGTGTTTCTCCAGTTAACGGACGATTTCCCTCCATGCCTCTCTGGCATCATGGGCAACCACGTACGAGGCAAGTTACAGCAGTGGTTCCAAAGAAATCAGCAGCCCGTAACCCAGCTCCCCTGGAAAGTGTCCAGGGGAGCTGGCTGGATTCAAACTCAGGTTCATCCTGAAGTCCGGCACGGTTGCCACTGTGCCACCAGCCAGATCCGGACATTTCTTTTCAATATTGTTATTGATTTTCTTACATAAAAGAATACCGAGTAACTTAAGTGTGTGTGTATATATATACTATATAATAATATATATATAATATATATAATAATCTATAAAAATGATAAAATGGTACTAAATACAGTATATTAGAAACTGTATATTAGAAAAAATCTAATCCGCTACCAACAAAAAGCTGCTTGGTAAAAAAAAAGAAAAAAAGGAAAAACATCCTTATCATTATAAATAAATAGATGATAATATTAGCCAACATCGATATGTAACAACAAATCAAATGCTTTGAAAATAATTCAAAAATGGTCCCCATTATGTTTGAAAGTCTTTGATTCAGAAATTGAACACCAAATCTGTTCTAAATTTAAGCATGATGTAACATCACGTAGCCACTGATCAGGTATTTCCAAAATCATATCTTGCCCTCCAACATTACCAAATAAGGCAGTCAAAGGATTAGGCTTAAAATTAACTTTAAAAAGTGCAGAAAAGGTTTGAAATACTTCCTTTCAGTATTTTTGAAGACTCGGCCATATCCGAAACATATGAATCAATGAAGCTGCTCCATAGTTGCATCTGTCAAAATAGGGAGACATATCTGAATAAAAACGAGAGAGCTTATCCTTAGTCATATGGGCCCTATGGACTACTTTAAATTGTAGGAGGGAATGGCAGGCATATAACGATGAAGTATTAACCAATTTAAAAATTTCATTCTAGATGTTGAAGTCTGCAAATCTTGTTCCCAGAGATTTTAATTTTGTCTAAAGGAACATTTCTCATTCTCAACAGCAAGCCACAAATATTGGATATTGAACCATTCTGAAAAGGTTTCAGATTAAAAATTACATCTAATAAATTTTTATCTGGACTTTTTGGAAATGTATGCAATTGAGACTGCAGAAAGTCCCTAATTTGCAGACATTTAAAAAAAATAGGTTTTTGGTAAGCTCTATTTAGCTGAGAATTGCTCAAGCGAAAAGGCTTCCTCCAACTAACAAATCCTGGAAGCAGTTAATACCCAGTGTATCCCATTCTTTAAAAACTACATCAATCAAAGAAGGGTTAAAAATAGTTAGAAAAAATAGGACTTGATAGCAAATGTCTCATTAAAACAAAATATTTTCTAAATTTTGTCCAAATCCTCAAAGTATGTTTAAATACC
This sequence comes from Hypanus sabinus, assembly GCF_030144855.1. Taxonomy (NCBI): domain Eukaryota; kingdom Metazoa; phylum Chordata; class Chondrichthyes; order Myliobatiformes; family Dasyatidae; genus Hypanus; species Hypanus sabinus. Next base: position 511,799 of record NW_026780717.1, on the reverse strand, counting down.
AATCAGTCAGGTAGTTCACTTAAAGATAAAGGAAGTGAAGATCCAAGAAGAGAAATAATAGAGAATTTATGAACAGAATTAGCTTCTATAGAAACCCAAACAGGACAGTCCTCATGGTTAATATAGTATGACCAAAATGTGAGGTTCCATATATTGCCTGCCCAGCAATAAATCATAAAATTTGGTAAAGCTAAACCTCCATTCTTTTTTGCCTTTTGAAAATGAAATTGATTTTGTCTAGAAAGTTGATGTTTCCATATATAGGAAGATAGGGGAGAGTCAAGAGAATCAAAATAGGATTGAGGAATAAAGATGTGTGAGGCCTGAAAATGGTATATAAATTTAGGTAAGATTCATTTTAATAGAATTGATTCAGCCAATCAACGATAATGAAAGTGGCAACCATTTTGAAAGTGTCCTTTTAACGTAACTCAATAGAGTGAAAAAACTTCCTTTAAACAGTAGCTTATAAATCTTAGTAATTATTACACCAAAATAGGTTAATTGATTTCTTATAGATTTAAAAGCAAGGTTAGTATGAATGGGTACCAAATTATTCAAAGGAAGAAGTTCACTCTTACGTAAATTTAGATTATATCCTGAAAATTGGCTGAAACAAGAAAGTAAAGAAAGCACAGAAGTTTTGACATTAGAAATATAAAGTAGTACGTCATCGGCATAGAACAAAACTTTGTGAATAATACCTCACCTTAATATCCCAGTGGTACCGTGAGATACTCTAAAGGCAATAGCTAAGTGTTCTAAGGCCAGATCAAAGAGCAAAGGACTCAAAGGGCAACCTCAAAGGACCAGACTGGATTTATTAAAGATTAATATTCTCATTTCCCTATTCGTCTTTTATTAAATGTCATTTATTCTCCTTCTAAAGAGACATTGGAATGTGTGACATCCTTAGATGCTGAGAAGGCCTTTGATTGGGTTGAATGGAATTATCTATTTAAAACATAAGAAAATTTAATTTTGGGTCTGATTTTATTCAATGGTTTAAATTATTTTATTTTATTTATATCCTTCTGCTCCGGTTTTAACTAATTCTCAGAATTACAAGCCATTTATCTCCAATGTTGAACTAGACAAGGTCAGGAGATATTTACATGGCATTAAGTCTATGGCACTTTAAATTAATAGTACATAAAAGAAAATCCCAGCTGTATGTCAACAAAAGCTACTTGCGTCAGAGTGTTTCAGTTAATGTGGAGCCAGGCACCCATGCAGCTCAAGGGGAATGGGGAATACTACCAATGGAGAGAGTCAAACTGAGCCAAGTAACAGACTGGAGATGGCAGAAATGCCCCATACTTATAGAGCATCAGAGAGTTTGATGGTCATTCCAGACACCAACACTGTGACCAGTTAGAAGATGATTTCTCTCTCCAGCTTGGGTTGAACCATACTGTAACAGTGTGAGCTCATCTGAAATGTTGTCCTTCACCCACTGATGAATTTTTAAATCTTTACAGGTTAAAAATGACAAGGAATTTGTCTATGGAAATTCAAACATAGCACCCCAGTTTTGCTGTCTCGGTCTAGATATTTAAGAAGTGGAGCAAGGGATTTACTCGATCATCCTTCCTGCTCATACTGTGGAGAGGGATTCACTTGGTCATCTGACTAACTGGCACGCCCATCATTTTACACAGGGGAGAGGCCATTCACCTGCTCAGACAGTGGGAGTGCATTCACTCGGTCATCTCAACTGAAGGTACTTCAGCAAGTTCACACTGGGTCAAGGCCATTCACCTGTTCTGTGTGTGAGAAGGGGTTCAGTCGGTCATCCC